>NC_057730.1:53957145-53976381 GCF_004010195.1 Chiloscyllium plagiosum | reverse complement strand
GTGTAGCATTGTGAGGTTGTCTGTGGGTTTGCGGTAGAGTGTGGTGCTGGGGTGTCCGTCCTTGATGGAGACGCACGTTTCCAAGAATGAGACAGACAGTCGATAGTTGTCCATGGTGAGTTTGATGGTGGGATAAAACTTATTGATGTCACTGTGTAGTTTTATCAGTGACTCCTCGCCATGGGTCCAGAGGAAGAAAATGTCATCAATGTACCTGGTGTACAATGTCGGTTGGAGATCCTGCATAGAGAAGAAATCTTGTTTGAACCTGTGCATAAAAATGTTGGCATATTGGGGTGCAAATTTGGTCCCCATGGCTGTTCCGTGTGTCTGGATGAAGAATTGGTTGTCAAAGGTGAAGACGTTATGATCGAGGATAAAGCGGATGAGTTGTGGGATGGTGTTTGGAGACTGGCAGTTGTTGGTGTTGAGTACTGAGGCTGTTGCTGCGATGCCATCCTTGTGAGGGATGCTGGTGTAGAGTGCGGAAACGTCCATTGTGACGAGGAATGTTCCCGGTTCGACTGGTCCATGGGTACTGAGTTTCTGTAAGAAATCCGTAGTGTCGCGACAGAAGCTGGAGATCCCCTGTACAATAGGTTTCAAGATGCATTCTACATAGCCAGAGAGATTCTCACATAGGGTCCCATTTCCCGACACGATGGGACGTCCCGGTGTGTTGGCTTTGTGTACCTTGGGAAGGCAGTAGAAGTCGCCTACACGAGAAGTACGTGAGATGAGGGCACGTAGGGAGCTCTGAAGGGCTGGATCCAAAGTTCTGATCAGTGTGTTTAATTCTCGGGTATGTTCTTTGGTCGGATCAGCTGGTAGTTGCCTGTAGTGTTCCTGGTTGTTCAGTTGTCGGTACACTTCCTTGCAGTAATCTGTTCTATTCTGAATGGCAACAGCTCCTCCTTTATCTGCTGGTTTGATGACAATGTTGTGATTGGTTTTGAGAGCCTGGATGGCATTGCGTTAGGAACGGGTGATGTTTTGCTCTACCTTATGGGTACGGCTGATGAATCTGGCATTTATATATTTCCTGACAGTTTGAGCATACATGTCAAGCCCAGGGCAGTGGCCCTCCGGTGGGGTCCATGTTGACACCTTCTTTGGTCGCTCCTCTACAGATCCCTGTGATGACTGTTCTAGTTCATCAGTGGGCTCAGTGGGATCATCAGGTTTTGTGATTTACACATGAAAGAAGTGAAACTATCACTATATTCCAACAGATGAAAGGCTTAACAGACAAGCAGTTCTTCAATGTATAATTTCAGTTACATCACACTGCAAATTTTTGCTATAAATTCTGTGCTACGATCGAGCCCTCCACAATCACCTGATGAAGGAGCGTCGCTCCGAAAGCTAGAGTGCTTCCAATTAAACCTGTTGGACTATAACCTGGTGTTGTGTGATTTTTAACTTTGTACACCCCAGTCCAACACCGGCATCTCCGAATCAAGATTAAAAGTTCTTGTTTCAAACTAAATGCTTGAAAGGTTCTGCAAAATCATTCATCTCAAAAGAACATATCTTGTTTCAATGAAAATAATTTTGGCCACGGACGAGATGGACTGAAGGATGTCAAGAACTACAGCCAACCAGGCGTGTTTTCTCAAAACAGTGCATGCAAGCTTTAAGCAATGCTAGCATACAACGATACAACTCTGCACAGCAATCATGTTAATGAGCAGGTGAAATACAATTGGTATTATATTGAATGCGTATGAATTGCACATTGAGATTCCCTTGCCCATTTTATGAATCCTCCCTTCTTAAGTTCTCTTAAATGACCACTATTTTGTATTGCTTGGCATAGAGTCCTAACAATCAAATCTAAAGCTGTTTGTCTCTGCCACACATCAAAATTTTCATCTACACAGATATTAAGCTATTTTCACATTATGGGCCAAATGCCCTGTTGGTCACATCTATTTATTGCTTTCATTTTTAACCTTCCTTCATAACTGTCACCTTCTACGCTAACCACACTTGCTGTGGAAGCTATGTTCTATACCTGGCTAAGATGGTTGACTATTATACTCTACACAATATTACATTTGTATCTCGATAAACCCTCAAGCCAAGGTCCTGATGATATTATGACTCTAGCAGGATCAATGGTGTTTAGTTTATTGCTTGTAAGCTTGTAAAACTTCACATTAAGCAGGGCATTCCCTGCAGGATAAATGAAGTGTCTTCCTCTAGGGAAAGAATGTAATCTATGTGGACCTACTGATAGTTTAGTTCTGATAGTTTAGTTCTGATAGTTTCATTAGTTTAGTTCAGAGACTTTTATGGCGATGAGTTACTGAGTGCACCCTGCACATATTTTTATGCTCTTTTATTCATTTGATGGACGAGGTCTTCACTGGCTGGACCATCATTTATTGCGTGTCCTTAGTTGCCCTTGAGTAGTTGATAGTGAGCTGCTCCCTTGACCACTGCAATCCAGGTGCTACTAAATAACATAGATGGGTCCAGAAAAAGAGCCATACTGGACTTAAAATGTTAATTTTTTCTCCCTCTCCGCAGATGATGATAGACCTGCTGAGTTTCTCCAGTGTTCTCTGTTTCAGATTTCCAGTATCCGCTGTATTTGGTCTTATATAGTTGGGTCAAGGCTTGGACGCTTTTGTTTTTGCCATTTTGGTATATCTGTGACAAATATTTTGTGCAATATAGCTCCATTTATTAATTTTAAGTGCTCTGTTAGGGATTCTGTTTCAAATTTTTCATCATCTACTCAGACAGTGATTAGAACCCAAGATTTCCTGAATGAAACTCTGATATTCTTTGACAAGCATAATTGGGGCTGCAACTAAATGTTGCTGCGAAAGCTTCCTTTGGTGTTCGGTGACAGATAAAGAATCTTCCTAGCAAAGTTCATATTTGCTATTCTGCACTTAAAATTTTGTTTCTATATATTGCCATTTGCCATTTACACTGTTTAAAAGTTAATTATGTTCAGGACTGTTATCTATCTTCTTGCATTAGAGTGCAAACATTATAATCTATAGATTATACCACTTTCAATTTGTGAAGTATCAAATTGCTCAAGTTGAAGATCATTTTCTTTCCTTTAATAGGTTCCTGGTGATTTAAGTCAAACCTCTGAGGATCAAAGTTTATCAGATTTTGAAATGTAAGTTGCCTTTTGCTTGCCATAATTCTTATAACTCTTTCTTATTGAAATACTTGAATTGTATTTTGTCACCTCAGCCATCAATACTAGCTTTGTTTCAGGATCTATTTGAGTGTTCCTGTGGCGAAGAAAGATCACATGTTGATTGATGGATTATCTTTTATTAACAGATAATTTCATAAAAGCATAGTATCCGTACAGTGTGGAAACAGGCCATTTGGCCCAACACATCACACTGACATTCTGAAGAGTAATCCACGTAGATCCATTCCCCTACCCTATTACTCTGCATTTCCCCTGACTAATGCACCTAAACTACACATCCCACTATAGGCAATTTAGCATGGCCAGTTCACCTAATCTGCATATATTTGGACTGTGGGAGGAAACCAGAGCACCTGGAGGAAATCCATGCAGCCATGCAGAGAATGTGGAAACTCTACACAGTCACCTGAGGCTGGAATTGAACCTGGGTTTCTGGTGCTGTGAGACAGCAATGCTAACCACTGTGCCACCCCAAAGTCTCAGGTCTGTAAACCAAAATGTATCCCACTGACATTTTGGGCTTCACTGTGTCAAAGATCTGCCACTATTTAGAATGAGAAAGGTTTCAAATCAATAAACTGATCACTCCGGATTTCTGAAGAACAGTAGTTTGCTAGGACAGCAAAGTTTTAGTCGTAAGATGAAAGTAGTGGTAGTCTGAGAAAGGAAGTTATTTTGAGGAAGAACAATAGTGTGATTTGTGATGAGTCAAATAAGTCAGGGAAACATGGAGCTGGGGCAGTCCTTACTGTGATTCAATAAGATGTGAAATTGGAACTGACAGTTTGGAGACGCAAGAAGTGGATCAAAGATTTACCTTTTGTTCTTAAAGATATCATTACAGACTTAGTTGCACCCTACTGATTTGATTGTGTTAGGTTCTGTGGACCAGAAAGACCAAAAGGTATGACATTAATGCTAACATTTTATAGAACATAGAACATAGAACATAGAAGAATACAGCGCAGTACAGCCTCTGCTGCTCCTGCTCTTTCTGTGAAGGAGAGAGAAAACAAAACACCGATGCCCGCTACAGGTAAGTAATTTTGAAATTGTGGAGCTGGTGGTTTTGTCTCACTCCCCCTACTCTTCAACCTCAACCCCAGTCTGAAAAGTCAAGGGTAAGCATGCATGACTAAGTCTTCCTGCAGCTATACTACTTCATCAGGACCTCCAACCCATCTGTGAAGAGCTGGGCTTTTAAATGACCAGGCACTCTCTTGATCTAGAGGTGCCACTGGGAGCGATGGCCAATGCTGAAAAAGCAGGAACTCCCTAAAAAAGGATGCTGCAGAGCTGGACTTTACAGCAAGTCTGCAGTCTCCTCAGGCTAGTATAGCATTTATTGCCCAGACAGCAGTTAAGAGTCAACCACATTGCTTTGGGTTTGGAGTCGCATATAGGCCAGACAATGTAAAGATATAAGATGTACTTCCCTAAAGGACATTAGTGAACCATTTGGGTTTTTTCTGACAATTTACAATGGTTTCATGGTCATCATTCGACTCTTAATTCCAGAGTCTTTATTGAATTCAGACTCCACCATCTGCCATAGTGGGGTTTGAACCTGGGTCTCCAGAAGATTAGCTGTGTTTCTGAATGAAATAATCTAGTGATAATACCACTAGGCCAATCCATTCCCATACTTGGCTATTTAAGAGCCTTAATTGGGCTTCACTGCCCCTCCCCAGCTGCAAGTTAAATTATTAGGTAGTGAGTAGGTGTTAGTTGCAGGTTGCCGTAACAGTGCCCAATTTTATGTCCCCTGCCAAATAGCCCCCAAGAGCGCCATAGGAATGCATCCAATATCTTTAGCATCTTGCTTTTATTAAATAATATTATTAAATAATGCTAACCAAAAAAAGGACTGCGGATGCCTGAAATCCGAAACAAAATACTGGAATTGCTGGAGAAACTAAGCATGTCTGGCGGTATCTATGGAGAGAGAGCAGAGTTAATGTTTTGGGTCCGCTCTGAAGAAAGGTCGCTGGACCCGAAACTTTAACTCTGTTTCCTCTCCACAGATGCTGCCTGACCTACTGAGATCTCCAGAAATTCCTATTTTTGTTTATGAAATAATGCACCTGATGCAGCCAAGAGGAGGTCCAGAAATAATCACTGGGTTTCCAGAGTTTTGTTTTGCCATTTACATCCCTGCATAACCATTTTAAAGAGATTTATGGCAACCTGATAACGTTGTACTGTTCCTTTGAATAGTGTGAATCGGTATTCTTGTTACAGTACAAACTGATTTTGGATGTGCATTTATGTGAGCATTTTGTAATTTGGCAATATTGTCTGACTCAGCACACTGACACCAAACCCTCTAATATCTACCCATAAAACCATAGTTCATAAATGTACTATTACTTAATTTGTGTATGATGCAGAAAATGATGCAAGTGGTGTTTTGGTGCATCTTTATTTCACAGGGGAATGAAGACCTTATTTCAAGCATGGCAGGATGGATACTGTTGCTACTTATTCCTCAATAATTTTTTAAATTAACGGTATAATCCAGATCTGGCAAATGTGCATCATATGATAATAAATAGCATTCTAAGTGATATTTTATGATCTGTATCAGTGACACTATAATTTCTTATGAGTACGAAAGTGACATTGTGTTATGTAATGTGTTTAATTTTGATTTTCACATTGGTGATCAATTACTCAAGCTTAGTATTGTTTTTGCCTTCTGGACTTCAGTTATTTTAGGTAATTGCTGCCAATTTACTAGCTTGTCAAATTAAATAACTCAAGGTTTCATATTTTAATTTTGAAATCTGCTGGAAATCTCTTGATCAGCTGTAGTGTTTGTCACATTTTGATTGAATTCATTTTGGTGGAAGATAATCTTGGCCAAACCTCCAGTTTGTTGATCTCTATTCTCTGCATTTACTTATTGTTGTTGGTAATTTCCTATCTTTAACACTTATGCATTTTGTACTATTCATTTTGTATTTCCATTTGCACAAATAAGTGTTTCGATTTGCCACTGCTTTTATTATTTGATTGACTGCTTGTCTGAATCTTATTCCTTAATCTATTTTTCATCTCTGAGCTCAAATTCATGCGGGCTATAGCAGTTTACAGTAGACAGCAACACACCTAAGCATAAATCATAATCTTTTAGCCTACATTACTATTTCTAACTTCTTCGCATAGCATGTTAAAAATAAAATTGAATTTTCACTTCCTCGGCAGCAAGTATCTTGGTTTTGATAGCATTCTTTTTCTTAGCAGAAGTTAAATTCTATTATTAATATTCAAAAGACTTTTGTATCTTTGAGAAGTAATACATTAATTCACAAATCCAGTAGCAGAATACTTTTGACTAATTAAACAGTAGTACTTAACCTGCAAAATCTTTTCTCTCCCCCCCCAATTGGATTGTCTATAAAAAATTAGTTTGCAACAAATGCACATTTGCCACCTTATAAAATGTTGTATTATTCTAATTTGTTATCAGTTCTTGTTACTGGCCAAACTCATTAGTCTGTCTGTAATGATCACGTGAGTGTGTGTTCCATTTGCATTCCAGCTCTCTTTGTATCTCATCTGTTATAAAGCTTTGATTTGAACCCCATTGTACTGATTCTCAGTTGTAGCTCTTTCTGATTCAGCTCAGCACTTCAAATCCTGTCAGAAGTCCATTTTGCATCTTGTATTCGCATCCTTTCATATTGAAAATCTTTATTCATGGCACTTGTCATATATCTCTTCATTTGCATTGCAATTGCTTCGGTGGCTTGTGACTCATGAAATTTCATTACAAGAGCTTGATTATATTGTATTGAGTTATATTAGTGTGTGCAATTTTCACTAATTTTCATTTTATTGGTCCTTTGGTCCAATGTATTTCCCTTACAATTTAGCGTTCTTGCAAAATCACTGCACTGCATCACTTCTCACGATAGTAGACGCTAGCTCAAGTACATTGCATAATTTTTCAGCATATTGAATTGTATTCATTTCATCCAATTACATTGCTTTTCTCATTATATTTAGTTTTGTCTCCAGTTCAATCGCACCACATCATTTTTCATCCTAATAGGTTACTGCAATTCAATTGGGTTGTATTCATCACATTGTATTGGGTTGCATTGCAGCACTATTTATGGAGTTGCATTAACATTAATGCATTATCTCAATGTTCATATTCCAATACACATGCAATATATCCACTTCTCAGAATATCTAGCTGCTTCAGTGCTCATTGCTTCTTACTTATTGCATTGTTTCAAATTCTTTTAAATTTGAGGGAAAATTCCTTCAATTTTACTTTGGTGCTATTTTGATTGCTCTTCGAACCATTGATTGGAGTGGAGAGAAAAGGCAAAATATTGCAAGACTGCTGGTACCTGGATTGTCACTGCAGCTCGGGATTTTGCACTTGTAATGATGACATAACTCTCAGCATTTTCTACCCTGTGGAACAACAGCAACTTCTGGTCCTACATGTCTGTTAAAAGTGAACATCTAGTCAGTTGCCGTCATTGATTATCTACACCTCCATAGAAGTCTCTGCTGAATGGCAATCTTTAAATATCAGTGAACTGACAGCAGCTTGCTTCCTTTTTAGGCTGCGATACGGCTGCTATAATTCCCCCAAAATATAACTATTTAATGAGGTAAAACATGGTTTTACTGGGATGCTAAGTGCTAACTGTAGCCAAGCAATCCTCCCAGCTCTGGAATAATAATTGTATACCATCAACGGTAGCAGATACATGGAACACCATCGCCTACAAATTTCCCTCCAGGCCACAGACCCAAATGGATTTGGAAATGCATTGCCATTTTTTCCCTTACCCTGGGTCAAATTCCTGGAGTTCGCATTCTGCCACTTCTGTGTGTGTACCAACCACCCCAAGGACTGCATGAATGCAGCTCACCACCACCTTTTCAAGAGTAACCATGGATGGGCAACAAGCAGTCCCTGGTGTTGCAATGGTTGGGACTGGCCTCAGTGCTGTGGAACGTTCCAAGTAGTTGGACCATTATGTACCACCTGTCCTTCGTGGAGAAATTTGCAAAGGAAAACACCTTTGACCACTAGTCCATCAGGAAGTGGTCAGTATGTAGCATCCTTGAGACCCTGTGGGGAAAAAGGATGAATCTTGTTGGGTCGTACCCTGCGCAGACTGACAAAGTCACTTAGCAGAATGCTTCATTCCTCGAAGCAGCAATTACACATTGCCTGGAATTGAAACCATTTTGACAAAACCATAATGAGCTGTGGTTGAAAATATTACAACAATGTGTTTGAGTTTACAACTGTAAAGCTGTACAACAATTTTTATTTATATAATACTTAAGCTTTAGCTGAATTAAATGAATGTTAACTGAAGCATTATCACAGAGCTGTTTTCCATTAACAGTGGGAAGATGTCTATTATTCAGTATGATGGTTAATATCCATACTAAAGGATGTAGCTGCTTTTCAAATCCATTTCCATTCCTGCTGTGACAGAAGGACAACCCATCACATTCTGGAATTTGATTACAATGCTGACTTCATCTACCTCGGCTATCTTTCTCAGCAGGGTTAGGTTTTCTGTCAATCGCAGAAATCCTCCTTGCAATGAGTACTGTGCTGAACATATTTGGAAACAATGGATGCACTTAAGACAACCAAAAAATTGCATAGTTGGCATGTCATCAGGCAGTGTTTCTCTTCAGAAATCATGAATATGTCATGCCTGCAAGCTGCTTTAAATGAAATGTTATGAGAAACAAACAGCAATTTCTACTACAAGCGCACTTATTTTGTTTCAAATGAATGTGTGAACTATTAAAATAGTCCCACCTTTGTGAACTGTAAGATCTCCTGATGTTTGTATTCATTCATTGATTCCTTACAAATCTTTAAATTCAAGTGATGTGGATTCCTTATGCTTTAGCAGTATTAGCACTCTTTAGGCCTCTGACCTTTTTGCATTTTCACAGAATGTTTTATTGTCAACTGTGCAATGTGCAGCATTTGTATTACTTGCTGAAAATGGTAAGTTAGAAATTTCGTAAGCAGATTAGTTTAGAAATGAAGTGAGAAAAGCTTTATTGAGGCTGATCCAGCTTGCCAGCTGTCATGTTACATATCCTGGACATATTATTTAGAGGCTCACTTCAATTACTCTAAATGAAATTACATCCCTTGATTATTTTGTCTCTAATTTTGTTTTGTAAACTTTGCACTTTCCTTTGAAATTTACTGTGGATCACTTTGTTTGTGTTAGGGCTCACTGTGCATTGATAAATGTTTGGATTCCAACGGTATTTCTACGTGGACGAGCTGCTAATGCATTTCATGTTTACCAGGTATGAGTCAAAGTTTCATGCAATAAAACGTTGTATCTTTACTGCGTGTTGGTCAAACTGATAAAATCTGCAAAATGCACCTGACTTTCATAATGCCACATTAACACACTGCCCGTCTTCTAGTCCCACAGACCACCCACCTTAAAAAAAATTGTCTGAATTAGCAGAAATAGTTGCATGCATTTTAATGGCTGTAAGATAAACAGTTTGTTTCATTCGGTTTCTGCTTCCACAGACCATATGTAATTTCCTTTGCATATGTTCTGGTGGGAAAGCTTTTTTGAAAGGACTTTCTGCAATCAGGAAAAAGATAGCAAGTATTTATTGATATTGACATCTCCTCCACCACCCTTGATTTGCTGCTGTCCACTTGCCATTCTAGCTTCAGGAATACAGGAAACAATGTGACATCTGGAGTTTGTTTATCTTTTTCTAGCTAATGTCTCCAATTTTATAGAAACAATTCTGTTTCTTTTCCATAGCTCTTAATTGTAAACACATTGGAACATTTTAAACTGTTGTGCTTTGGTGCTGAGTGAAGGTTTTGCTGTTATCTATATAATTTTGCTCATAGCATTTTTTAGACCTTGACTCATGTTCACCTGCCATATCTTCAGTTTCTGCGAAGCAATTTCACCACTGTGAAGTTGTTCAGTAATTTAGAGCTCAGAGACATGAGTGACACTTTCTGGGCTTTGTCCAATATGTTGGTGCTGGAAATTATAAAATTATATAAACTTTGATACAGAAACATGCTATTCAGCCCATCTTAACATTGATGGTGCTGGCTATTGGACCTATGTGTATGAATCTAATTTCTCAATACTTTTATCAAATTATTCCTCTAACATTTATCTAATCTGTTTGCTGCTTTTCAGCATTGTTGTTCCCTGGATGTTTGTGAGTGAATTATATATTTTTGTTAAAATGTGAACTTAGGATAAATCCTCATTGATAATATTTTAATGAGCCAACAATCCTCACTGTCCGCTACAATAACTAGGACAGTAGGTGATTTCTTATCTCACTTCAGACTAGCAGAAAGTGTACACATAAGACTGTTTCTTGGGTGAACAGCACTGAACTGGTCTGTTCCAAATATAATTGGCTAATATTCTCATGTGGTCTCACCTATGGTATACAGAAAACTGAAATTTGTTGGTAGCCAGTTCACATAATTGGACTGAATGATCAATAAATGCACATATATCTTCAGACAATTCTATCTCTATAAATAGGTATTTATGCTAATTTTACTTTTAGATTTGGTTTTGTCATTTTAGTTACTTTTTTAGGAGATAGTGAGGACTGCAGATGCTGGAGAGTCAGAGTAGATAGAGTGTGGCGCTGGAAAAAGCACAGTAGGTCAGGCAGCATCTGACGAGCAGGAGAATCAACATTTCAGGCAGGATCCTTCATCTGAATGGAAGTCCTGCCCAAAACCTCGATTCTCTTGCTCCTCAGATGCTGCCTGACCTGCTGCGCTTTTTCCAGCACCACACTTTATCTTGTCCAGTTCCTTTTTTAAAAGTTATATGTCTGTTAGCAGTTCTTAATCATTAATTACTGATTCTCATCTTTCTTGAGGGGAGACACCTTCTGTGTTCTGACAGGGTGCACACAATCCCATTGGGCATCTTTTAAAATAGATTTTTTTTGTGTGCATGTTTGCTTTTTCATAGAATAGAGATTTTGGTGTTTACAGTATTGTTGGTTGTCCACATGGATTGTTATATGTGACTCCAGATCTGACAAATATTTTTTTGACGTAACCAAGTGACTGTACCATGGATTTTGATTCATAAGACTGCGGTCACAACCGAAGCTTTGACTCTCTACCTGTTCATATACTCTGCTTCTTCAGATGAGAGAATGAAAAATTCATCAAGGGACACTGATCAATATCAACAGAAAACTTTATTCCCTGAGTATCTCAGAAGTGGGCTTTTAGGAAAACCTATCAATAATGGAAGTAATTGCAAAAATAGTGGTAAACTTGACATAATAGTGGCACTTTTTCTCACAAAGTTTGGAAATTCTTGGGTCCACGCTTTGCAGATCACATCAATGAAGCCTTGCAGATGTGTTGATGCAATTTTCTGATCAGCAATGTTAATAGACAAAAAAAACTCATGAGAAGAAAATTCAAAATCAGCTGATAAGTTGACAGCTTAGCAAAACATGCAATGTTCTTTCATAATACGCCAATGGGCAAGCCCAACTGTAGTCTTACATGAAGGTTAACTTTGTTTAAGATGGGTTACATCCACATTTTTTTATGAATAAAGAGGCTGCCTCATCGAGTGAATTCTTGAATTGGTGCAATAGGAATATAGGAGTAGACCTAGAATTATTCTAGATCATGGCTGCTCATCCATCTCAAAGTCATTTTTCCACACTCTTCCCAAATTTCTTCATGTCATTTTTATCTAGAAATCTATCAATCTCTACCTTGACTAGTCTCAAAAGCGGAGCCTCCATGACCTCATGAGGCAGAGAATACCAAAGGTTCTTTATCCTCTCCTCTCAGTCCCAAATGGTCTTCTCCATTATTCTAAGGCTGTGTCCCCTGGTTCTACACTCTCTAACCAAGAGAAACATTCTTTCTACATCTGCTCTTTAATAATGTTGTATCATGTTTTATTCTACTAAACTCTGAAGGATGCAGACCAACAAATAAAGTTTCCTCAACCTCCCCTCATGTGACAGTCTCACCATTCCATGAATTATTCTGGTGAACCTCTGTGACATCCCCTTTGGAAAAAACATGGTTGAATGCTTTTATTTAATTTTTAAAATATCTCAAAGCCTCAGTATTAAATCTTATCAGAATCACTGATTTTACAGTTTTACCCTTCCAAATTTTCCTTTGTTGTGAATATTTGTAATGCTTGGTATGTTGTCTACTTTCACAGTTAAGTGTTATTCAGGATTCATGTGATCTTGCTACCTAATTCAAGTATAGTCTAAGCAACAACTAAGCAATTGATGTGACACATGACATTGGCCAATGAGTCAAGTCCTGTGTCATCTTTGCAATATCTATTTGAAAAGGATTTGAAAGGGTACTTATATCAACACTTTAGTTATGCTCAGTATTTGTTTACAATTGTTATAGTCCCCTAGGATTTGCAGTCAACAGCAAAGTAAAGGTAAAAACAATGACTGCAGATGCTGGAAACCAGATTCTGGATCAGTGGTGCTGGAAGAGCACAGCAGTTCAGGCAGCATCCAAGGAGTTTTCTTGCTGCTGACTTTGAACAAAGTCTTGTTGAGAAAACAGCAATCTCCTTGGTGAGAATCTGACCTGCACCCAACATACAGTGAATTACAGTACTCTTTAATGGAAACTTACTATCTGGAGAAGTTTTGTTGTCATTAAGCTTTCCAAGTAGCCTTAACGAATTCACTCAGACAGCTATTCAAATCATGTGTTAAGCATTTTGCAAATAGCAAAATAAAAAGAAAAGTAGGCCATACAATAGGATGACCGTAGAAGCTGAAATGTTAAAAATCTTTAATAATTGTTTTTGAAAATAGCTTAGTTTAAAAAAAAGCGAACTACTTAATCTTAATGGGATCTTTAATGATAATCCAAAAATACAATATTATTTTTCATATCCGATACATTTTTTAACAGTGGTTGTCACTAAGAATGCCATTAAGAATGCTCATTAAACAATCTGTGATATTTAATGAGTTTTCCAACATAGTTGTGCAAGAAGAAAGATTAAGTTTTTGCCATATGGAGTGAGGAAGCATGGTGTCTGGAGTGCAGCCTGGAGGAGCAGTGAGTAGCAGAATCCAACTTAAGAATTCTTGCACTAATTTGTGCTAGATCCTGAAGTCATGGTCAGTTTTAGAGAGTAACTATTTACAGTTTGCCATGAAAATCCCCTTCAAACAAGCTTTGCCATTGTATTTGGATTATGATTACACCCTTTCATCATTTAGCTAAATGTATGAAACATCGGGTTTCTGATGTGCACTTTGACTTCATTTTTGATGATTTATCCTTGATTAGCAAATGATTCTGTTTTGCAGAACTTTGTGGCATAAACTGTTGACCGAGGGTAATATGCTGTCATGAGTTGGAACACAATAAATCAACAAAAATACACCATGCTGTGAGAAAAATTATTTATTTGAGGTCTGTGATTTCTTATGCAAGAGTACTTTGAATAAAGATAATTGTCCCAAACCTACTTTTTCTTTCAAACAACACAATATTTCACTACATGACTCATGTATACTCTCTATTTCTGTCTCTTCACCTCCATCCAAACTAATTTACACGGTTACGTCTCTCATAGCCACTTTCCAATGCAACAAAACTCAATGAAACACCCTCTGGACGTGAATTGAACATCTGCAACACTATAACAATGATGAAACCTGGATGACAGCTTGGGTCAAAAACACCTTCCCACATAAACATGTTGTTTCTGACCTAACTTCTTAATTATCAATTTGCCCCTGGAGCATGTTGACAATCCTCAATAAAATATGGACTGTACATGGTCGGAATAGGCACCTGATGTACAAAAGACACCTCAAACTTTACCTGGCTGTTAACTACAATAACCTTGACCAAACTGTGGAGCTTATAATAACATCTTGTCCGTACTCACATTTACAGGCAACATCTTGGAGTTACACTTGGTCATCAGCAGAACATTGGACATAGGGGAATTGACATTATAACTGTGATGACATCTTCTGTTCTTAAAGTCATACACAAAGAAAAAAAGTGCAACAACGTTATGAACCATTTTAAGTGTTGACTAGAACGTGCGGCAACCATATGTAAGCAGCATCTGCTGAAAGAAACTCACTTTAGTGATTGGAAAAGACAACATATTTGTTTTTTCAGAATCTAGCTTCTGAGGAAATGTGTTGTACTAAATTTGGATTCAGTGATTGCAGATTAGTGTTGGAAGTCTGTGGTCTTCAGTTAACATCTCTGCGGTAGGGTTACAGTCCAAGTTTCTTTTCCTTGTATATATTAACTACTGTTTGAAGGTGCAGATCTGACTTTATAAAGTGCTATGCTTAGATGATTCTGAGCAAAATTCAAAGAGCTTAGTTATTTGGACGGGGCTGCTCAAAATTAAAGTAACTTATGTGGCCACTAATTGTTATTGTGTGAGTAATTAGTTGCTTTCTGTGTGTGGAGAGGTTCAACTTTTGGTGTATTCTGCCTCGGTTGTCTAAAAATTATCAGCATTTGTGCAAAACCTCAAGCATAACTGAATTTAAGATACAATCATATGGATTGTGCTATGTGGCACCTCTGAAATTTGTGATATTGATTTTTTTTTCCCATTATACTGTTTCTTTTGTGGAGGTGAGTTTTTACTTCAGCTAAGCATTTTTCAAAACATTCATTCTTTTGTAAGTGACCGAAGAACAGTTTCCACTTGCAGACCAAATCGTCAGTGAACTGGTTCTTAGCTTTTTGGGGTTTCTTTTGCTGTTTTTACTTGGGACAGCCAAAATTGAACAATTAAGATATGTTGTGATATGATATTCACTGGAGAATGTATAGTATACTCAGTTCAATTCCTGTTGTCTCAGAATATAGAAAAAAACCACATCACTGATTTAAGCTGACATGTTTTAAAAGTAAGGCTATAGAAATGAGTAAAAGACATACCAAGAAATTGTGCAGAAAAGTATTTAATAAGAGTACTGTGAGCAGTTCATGTTTGTTTGCTTGTTTTCATCATAGCTTTTGTGGGGCCATTAGTATCTTCTTAATCTGTTTCTGGCTTTCCTCAAGATCCCCATAGTCCATGTCTCAATGTTATCTAGCGATCTGCTCTTTCTTCTGCCTCTGCTGCTTTTGCCCTCAATTTCTCTTTGAATTATTGTCAGGTGAAGGGCGTTGGGTCTTCATTTCTAATGGCCGTATTTTCTATCTCTCTTTCTCCAACTATAGTCAGGAAGATTTTTTGATTTCTGAACTTCTGCTCTCAATCTTCCTATATATCCAGCTGATACTGAGTATTGTCCACCACACCCACATTTCAAAAGATGTTATCTTCCTGTCACCTTCTTTCTTCAGAGTCCAACTATCACTTCATGGCAGTGCAACTGTCTACACTAGTGACTGTTCAAGACATTTTTTCATCTGAATATGGACTTACAGATGCTACTTCAGTCAATAATGATGCATCTTGCTGAAGCATTCCATAGGGGTGAGAGTGTTTGGGGGTAGGTGGGATTGCAATCTATTAAATAAAACATTTAACTGTGCCCAAGGTATTTCCCGTTGTTTGATATAGGAAGCAGGAGCACACCAATTTGATATATAATGTTTCAATAGCAATAAACTAGAATTTTCATTATCTTTTATTTCTCCGTTATGAGCCCAGCTTATGGTACTGTTGGATAAGTAAGACCGCAGAATGAAATCAGTGTGATAGATCATATTTTTATCATATTTGTTGTGAACAAGTTGATCAGTCACTGCAACATAGTCAGATGAGGTTGCTGAGTTTCTTTAACAATAGACGTTTATTTCACAAAAGATAGAAACAATCTATTTAGATATAAAGACACTTCACAAATCTTCAAACACATAGCAAAGCAACTTTTTCAAACTATTTCCCTTTACCATCAATTCACAGAAATTCAAGTCCAGAAAAATTGCACTACATCTTGCAACTTGCCTTTATTGGTCAGTGGATTGAGTATAGGAGTTGGGAGATCATGTTGCAGCTGTACAGGACATTAGTGAGGTCACTTTTAGTTAATTTGCCAAAGCTATGTTGTTAAACTTGAAAGGGTTCAGAAAAGATTTACAAGGATGTTGCCAAGATTGGAGGGTGGCAGCTGTCTGGAGAAGCTGAACAGGATGGGGGCTATTTTCCCTGGAGTGTTGGAGGCTGAGGTGTGACCTTACCGAGGTTTATAGAATCATGAGGGAAATGGATAGCCAAGGTCTTTTTTCCCAGGGTGGGGGAGTCCAAAGCAAGAGAGCATAAGTTTAAGGTGAGAGAAGAAAGATCTAAAATTCACCCAAGGGACAATCTTTGCATGCAGAGATTGGTCTGTGTATAGAATGAGCTGCCAGAGGAGGTGCTGGAGGCTGGTACAACTACAACATTTAAAAGGCATCTGGATGGGTATGTAAATAGGAAGGGTATAGAGGGATATGGGCCAAATGCTGGTGAAACAGACTGAATTGATATCTGGTTGGCGCGGACAAGTTGGACTGAAGATCCTGTTTACGTGCTCTATGACTCTGTTACTTCTGCGGATTCTATTTGATTAACTCCTGGCATTTTCTTCGCTGTGGATTGTGGAGATGATTTGATGAGCTTTTTCTAAAACTGCCAATGTGGACTTTTCTGCAACTCTGAGGGCATTGCTTTCTCAGTGCTAAAAACCTTCAGATTTCTAACCAAACCAACCTGGTTTAGAAGTTGCATGAACTAAGCTTTTCTAGTGAGCTGACTGTGTTTTTCCTGAACTGTCTTATAGTCCTATAAGAAAAGAAATTGTGATTACTTCTGATACCAGTCAATTCTCCTCTGAACTGCCCTAAAAATCTTCATGCTCTGTGTTTTCTAATCTAAAATCAATCTTTAATGATTCTGAACTGAGAACAAACTAATGGCTTTCAATGTTTGCCCATTTGTTGTTAATTTCTAAAGTGCTATCAATTTTCCTTTGTGTATCACAAAGGCCTCAGCCACATGCTTTCTGAGCAGTGTTGGATTAGTCACTATGTAGTGGAAGAACTCTTTGACTACCCTTCTCCAAAGTAACCAAAACCCACATTCCACTTTGTTGAAATCCAAACTCCAAAATTCATCCCACCTTTCCAAATGTGAAAAAGGTACAGAATTCCAAAACAGAAAGGATGGACAAAGCTAGAGGGCATAGGTCAAAAATCACACAATACTGGGTTATAGCCCAAGAGATTTGTTTGAAGACACAAGGTTTCGGAGCGCTGCTCCTTTTTCAGTGCTAGTGAGGGACGATATATTGGACACAGAATTTATAAGTAAAAGATCAAAGGGTCATTAAGATGGAGAAAGAGGTGACAAGTTTCAGCAAAGCGGGGTAGGGCTAAAGCTTCTTATGGCAGTTGAGAAGAGCTTTGAAATGCAGGGGCTTGCAGTCATTGAGAGGGAAAAGGCTCTGGAGGATCATGGAGAATTTTAAAATTTGATGAGTTTGGATCTAGTAAACTTATGTAGATGGAGATAGTGGATGTGGAAATTAATGAAAGAGAGAAGCAGAGAAGTTTTAGATGTTTCATGATCATGGAGGAAGGAGGATGGGAGGCTGTCTCAGGGTGCTGGTACAGTTGAGTCTGAAAGTCCAAAAGTTTGTAAAAGGATTTCACAGCAGAGGATATTAGATAAACCCTCTACTTATATTGTATCCTGTAACAAGAACAAGAATTGAAGCGTAAGGGATCAATAGAGAAGGATGTAGATCTCATAGACAAGATTAATTTTAAAGGGTGAGGGAGAGCTGTAAGGAAATTATCCAGAGGTGTAGTTAGAATCGATAGGTAGCAGAAGAGGTCAGAGCTTATAGCAAGAGGAAAATAAAGCGGCAGGCAGGTAACAGGGTGATTTTGATTTTAGAATTTGGAATATGAGAGGAAGATGATGGGACTGTGAGGTAAATAAAAAAAAAATCATGGAAGAAAAGGCATAAGATTGTTTTTATTCTTCAGGTGATCTGAAATAGTTTGTGTCTTTGGACTAGAAATCAAAGCAATACAGAATTGGAAATGAATGAGCGAGAATTGCCTGTTGGTGAGTCAGTCAGTTGTGTGCCGAGAATACTTGAGTTTGAAGCCCCTTGTTTTGAGGGAATGATGTGAAGTTTTACCAATGTTGGAAACACTGTGATGAGAATTGCATTGATGGGAAAGCAATCTAGTAAAATTACTTTCGGAATGGTGTCAAGAAAAGATGTTACATGTAGAATGAATTAGCTCCAGCATCTCCTGTCTTACACAGCTTCATCCCTTTAAATCCTGTGCCACCATCCATGATCAAAGGTACTCTGCTATAATGAAATGCCATTAAAATATTAAACACATATGGTAATCCAAGATGGAGGACGGGAAAATTTTCTCGCTGTAAGAGCTGCTCCTTTTTTTTGAGGTATTTTAGGTGTTGCAGGTGATTTCCTAGAATTCCAGGAGCAGCAATTACTGTTTTATATGCTGTTGCATTGTTTTGGAACTTTGGAAAAAAAAAGTCAAAACAACAGCAGTTTAAAAGGGAGAAGAGCAGACAAAGGAAGCACATGGTGAGGACAGTGCAGGAGAGAGAGAGAGAGAGAGAGAACGAACCTGCACAGTTACCGCCTTTGCTGTTTGAATTCGTGTATCGCTGGACATCGGAGTGCATGTGGGAAAATTAACAAATAGTGAAATTCACAACTAATCTTGGAGGAACTGTTGGGCGAAGTTCACAGCACAGATTCAGATAAGTTAATTGTTGTTTTAAATCTGTCCAAGAGAAAGGCTGCAGTAGTGAGTATAGTGGATTCTTTCTTGATTATATGTTTTTGGAGATGAGTCTCTTGATTAAACGAAAATATAAACCATAGCTATTAATTTAACCTGGGGCAGTGTTTGTAGAGGAATAAGACGGTGTTATTTTCTGGGTCTGTAGATTGTGAAGGAGCAAAAATGGCCTTTGCAGTGATATGTACTTCTTGTCAGATGTGGGAGTTTAAAGAGAGTTTAA
>NC_057730.1:53955350-53956728 GCF_004010195.1 Chiloscyllium plagiosum | reverse complement strand
TGGTGAGGGCAGGAATAGGAGGATAGAGCAGATGAATGCATGGCTGAGGAGCTGGTGTATGGGAGAAGGATTCACATTTTTGGATCATTGGAATCTCTTTTGGGGTAAAAGTGACCTGTACAAGAAGGACGGATTGTACCTGAATTGGAAGGGGACTAATATACTGGCAGGGAAATTTGCTAGAACTGCTTGGGAGGATTTAAACTAGTAAGGTGGGGGGGTGGGACCCAGGGAGATAGTGAGGAAAGAGATCGACCTGAGACGAGTACAGCTGAGAACAGACGTAAGTCAAACAGTCAGGGCAGGCAGGGTCAAGGTAGGATTTTAATAAATTAAACTGCATTTATTTCAATGCAAGGGGCCTAACAGGGAAGGCAGATGAACTCAGGGCATGGTTAGGAACACGGGACTGGGATATCATAGCAATTACGGAAACATGGCTCAGGGATGGGCAGGGCTGGCAGCTTAATGTTCCAGGATACAAATGCTACAGGAAAGATAGAAAGGGAGGCAAGAGAGGAGGGGGAGTGGCATTTTTGATAAGGGATAGCATTACAGCTGTGCTGTAATACATCCAGGGAAGTTATTTGGATGGAACTGAGAAATAAGAAAGGGATGATCACCTTATTGGGATTGTATTATAGACCCCCAAATATGTCAGAGGGAAATTGAGAAACAAACTTGTATGGCGATCTCAGCTATCTGTAAGAATAATAGGGCAGTTAAGGTATAGGATTTTAACTTTCCAAACATCGACTGGGACTGCCATAGTGTTAAAGGTTTAGATGGAGAGGAATTTCTTAAGTGTGTACAAGACAATTTTCTGATTCAATATGTGGATGTATCTACTAGAGAAGGTGCAAAACTTGACCTACTCTGGGGAAATAAGAGAGGGCAGGTGACTGAGGTGTCAGTGGGGGAGCACTTTGGGGCCTGCAACCATAATTCTATTAATTTTAAAATAATGATGGAAAAGGATAGACCAGATCTAACAGTTGAAGTTCTAAATTGGAAAAAGGCCAATTTTGACGGTATTAGGCAAGAACTTTCGAATGCTGATTGGAGGCAGATGTTCGCAGGTAAAGGGATGGCTGGAAAATGGGAAGCCTTCAGAAATGAGATAACAAGAATCCAGAGACAGTATATTCCTGTCAGGGTGAAAGGGAAGGCTGGTAGGTATAGGGAATGCTGGATGACTAAAGAAGTTGAGGGTTTGGTTAAGAAAAAGAAGGAAACATATGTCAGGTATAGACAGGATAGATCGAATGAATCCTTAGAAGAGCATAAAGGAAGTAGGACTATACTTAAGAGGGAAATCAGGAGGGCAAAAAGGGGACATGACACAGCTTTGGCAAATAGAATTAAGGAGAATCCAAAG
>NC_057730.1:53948852-53954114 GCF_004010195.1 Chiloscyllium plagiosum | reverse complement strand
TCTTTCCTCACTATCTCCCTGGGTCCCACCCCCTCACCTTACTAGTTTAAATCCTCCCAGGCAGTTCTAGCAAATTTCCCTGCCAATTTATTAGTCCCCTTCCAATTTAGGTGCAATCAATCCTTCTTGTACAGGTCACTTCTACCCCAAAAGAGATTCCAATGATCCAAAAAAGTGAATCCTTCTCCTATACATCAGCTCCTCAGCCATGCATTCATCTGCTCTATCCTCCTATTCCTGCCCTCACTAGCTCGTAGCACCGGGCGTAATCCAGGTATTACTACCCTTGAAGACCTCCTTTTTAAATTTCTGCCTAACTCTCTGTAATCTCCCTTCAGAGTCTCAACCTTTTCCCTTCCAATGTCGTGGTTCCAATGTGGACAATGACCTCCTGCTGGCCCCTCTCCCCCGTGAGAACATTCTGCATCCTCTCTGAGACATCCTTGATCCTGGCACCAGGGAAACAACACACCATTCTGCTTTTTCTCTGCTGGCCACAGAAACATCTGTCTATACCCCTGACCTTATAGAGGTTTACAAAATTATGAGGAGCGTGGATAGGATAAATAGACAAAGTCTTTTCCCTGGGGTCGGGGAGTCCAGAACTAGAGGGCATAGGTTTAGGGTGAGGGGGGAAAGATATAAAAGAGACCTAAGGGGCAACGTTTTCACGCAGAGGGTGGTACGTGTGTGGAATGAGCTGCCAGAGGAAGTGGTGGAGGCTGGTACAATTGCAACATTTAAGAGGCATTTGGATGAGTATATGAATAGGAAGGGTTTGGAGGGATTTGGGCCGGGTGCTGGCAGGTGGGACTAGATTGGGTTGGGATATCTGGTCAGCATGGATGGGTTGGACTGAAGGGTCTGTTTCCTTGCCTCTATGACATATCCTGTGTACCTCAAACATGTAAAATAAGATGTTGCATTTATGAAGAACACATTTCATGCCCACCAGATGTCTCACACATTTTACGACTGATTAAGTACTTTTAAAGTGTTGTAATGCAGCAGGGGCAGCAGCCAATTAGTGGACAGCGAGCTCTCACAAATAGCACTGATAATAATCTGTTTTTGTAATGTTGGTTGAAGCATAAATATTGGCCAAAACCTTGGGAGTAACTAACTTGCTTTTCCTCAACAGTCCCTGCAGGAACTTGTACATCAGGAGGTGAATGTAGACAATGCCTCAGTTTAAGATTTCATCTGAAAAACACTATCTCCAGCAGTGCAGCACACTGTCAGGCTGAAACTATTTCAGTAGTCAATTCAGTTCATATCCAAAACAAAACACTATTATCCTAATTAGTGAGTTGATAAATCACTATTGAGTTTTGAGAAGAATTGTAGCTCAGGTTGTGGTTCTGCAAGTAGGTTTGCTCGCTGAGCTGCAAGGTGCATTTCCAGACATTTTGTCACCCTACTAGGTAACATCTTCAGTGAGCCTCTGGGCGAAGCACTGTTGATAATTCCTGCTTTCTATTTATATGTTTGGGTTTCTCTGGGTTGGTGATGTTATTTCCTGTGGTGGCATCATTTCCCGTTCCTTTCTCAGGGTGTGGTAGATGGGGTCTAACTCGATGTGTTTGGTGATAGAGTTCCGGTTGAAAAGCCATGCTTCTAGGAATTTGCATGCATATCTCTGTTTGGCTTGTCCTAGGATGGATGTGTTCTCCCAATCGAAGTAATGTCCTTCCTCCTCCGTTTGTGAGGATACTAGTGAGAGAGGGTCATGTCATTTTGTGGTTAGTTGATGTCTATGTATCCTGGTGGCTAGTTTTCTGCCTGTTTGTCCAATGTAGTGTTTGTTACAGTCCTTGCACATTATTTTTGTAAATAATATTAGTTTTGTTCTTTGTCAGTATAGGGTCTTTCAAGTTCATTAGCTGCTGTTTTAGTGTGTTGGTAAGTTTGTGGGCTACCATGATGCCAAGGCGTCTGAGTAATCTGGTAGCCATTTCTGAGATGTCCTTGACGTAAGGGACAGTGGCTAGGGTTTCTTGACACGTTTGGTCTGCTTGTTTGGGTTTGTTGCTGAGAAATCTGCAGACTGTGTTCATTGGGTACCCGTTCTTTTTGAATACACTGTATAGGTGATTTTCCTCTGCACTGCGTAGTTCGTCTGTGCTGCAGTGTGTGGTGACTCATTGGAATAATGTTCTGGTGCAGCTTTGTTTGTGGGTGTTGGAATGATTGCTTCTGTAGTGCAGTATTTGGTCCGTGTATGTTGTTTTCCTGTAGACGCTGGTTTGACGTTTCCCCATTGGTTGTTCACTCTACTGTGACATCTAGGAATGGCAGTTTGTTGTTGTTTTCCTCCTTTTTAGTGAATTTTATGCCAGTAAGGGAATTATTGATGGTCTTGAAGGTTTCGTCTAATTTGTTTCGTTTAGTGATGACAAAGGTGTCATCCACGTAGCAGACCCAACTTTTGGGTTGGATGGTTGGCAGAGCTGTTTGTTCAAGTCTCTGCATTACTCCCTCTGCTAAGAACCCTAATATCAGAGATCCCATGGGTGTTCCGTTGGTTTGTCTGTAGGTTTTGTTGTTGAAGGTGAAGTCTGTGGTAAGGCATAGGTCCATTAGCTTGATGATACTGCCCTTGCTGATGAAGTTGATGGTGTTTGGTGTATGTGTCTTTGGGTCTTCTAAAAGTGTAGTCAGTGATTCCTTGGCCAGGTTAATGTTGATTGATGTAAACAGGGCTATTACACCAAAGGAGACCATTATTTCATCCTCCTCTGTCTTAGTGTCTTTGATGGTCTTCAGGAATTCTTGGGTGGAGTGGATGGAGTGGTGTGAGTCTTCTATTCAGTGTAGCACCTTGGCCAATCTGTAAGTTGGTGTTCCAGGTAGCGAGACTACGAGTCTGAGGGGGGGTTCCTGGTTTGTGAATTTTGGGTAATCTGTAGAAGCGTGGTGTGTTGGATCTGTCTGGTTTCATTTTTTGGAAGTCTGTCTTATTTATTTCTTCAGATTTCTGAAGTTTTTTGAGTAGGGCTGTGATTCGGTTCTCTAGTTGTAGTGTTGGATCTATCGCCACTTGTCCACCCTAGGACAAGCCAAATAGAGACACGCATGAGAATTCCTGGAAGCATGGCATTCCAACCGGAACTCGTATCAACAAGCATATCGAGTTAGACCCCATCTACCACCCACTGAGAAAAGAACAGGAAATGACGTCACCACAGGAAATGGTATCACCAACCCAAAGAAACCCAAACATATAAATGGAAAGCAGGAATTATCAACCATGCTTCGCCTGGAGGCCCACTGAAGATGTTACCTAGTAGGGTGACAAAAAGTCTGGAAATGAACCTTCCAGCTCAGTGAACAAACCTACATGCATAAATCACTATGTCTGATTTAACCAGGGAAGTTTCTTGTTTCTTTTTACTTCAATATTTTCAGTTTGAAATCCAAGTGCTATTACATTAGAAATTTGACTGTTTTACTAACTACCTGAATTACCTTTATGTTTTTACAGCACTTATTTTGGCTCAAGTCCTCCGATACTTTAGTTCATCCTTTGCTTAAAATCTAGTTAGGCTTTTTGTAGCATGCCCTTCAAGCCCTATCTGATCATTGCTTTTAGCTACTTAGTATCTTAGTCCATCATAAATTCTCGCTCTTGATATATACAAGTGTGAGGTAGAACCAGATTTTGATTTGAAATTATCAAGTACATTTATATTACATAGTTAGGAAACAGATCTACTATATTGCATTTCATTCATAATTCCATAATCTTCCATCCAACTCCTCATATAAAGCGAATAATTAAATAATTTATATAAATAATTAAAACACTAAGCAGTAAGCTAATCCTTAGAAAATAATTGTTAAACTCAAACACTTTCTCTGGCAATGATGGCTCAGTTGACAGCACACTCACCCCTGAGTCAGAGGGTTGTTTCACACTTCAGGGCTTGGGCACTTCAATCAAGACAGGCACTATAGTATACAACTGACAGAGTCCTGCATAATTGAAGGGCTAACTTTCATATGAGATAGTAAAGCAAGGCCTCGGCTGCGCTGTCAAGTGAATACAAAATAACCAATGGCAATGTTGTGAAGAAGATCAGGTTAGTTAGTTACAATGTCCTGTTAATATTTATTCTTCAACCATGTGCATTCAGATTGTCTGGCCAATATCTCATTGAATTGTGTGGGAGCTTGCTGTGTATAAATTGATTGCTGCACTGCCAATATTGATCGTAATCTGCAAGGCTTTCTGTAACATTATATTTCATAGGCATAAATATTCTGCAGCCATGAAAACTGCTGTATAAATGCATATCTTTGTTTTAGTCTTTTCTAAACATCAAGCTGGCTATTGTTAGCTGGTCATTGCTTTGGCAATTTTAACTGATCCCACTCAGGGGACCTGCCACTTAGAGTCATAGAGATGTACAGCACGGAAACAGACCCTTCGGTCCAATCTGTCCATGCTGACCAGATATCCCAACCCATCTAGTCCCACCTGCCAGCACCCGGCCCATATCCCTCCAAACCCTTCCTATTCATATAGCCATCCAGATGCCTTTTAAATATTGCAATTGTACTACCCTCCACCACTTCCTCTCATTCCATGCACGTACCACCCTCTGTGTGAAAGAATTGCCCCTTAGGTCTCTTTTATATTTTTCCCCTCTCACCCTAAACCTATGCCCTCTAGTTCTGGGCTCCCCCACCCCGGGAAAAGACTTTGTCTATTTACCCTATCCATGTCCGTCATGATTTTATAAATCTCTATAAGGTCACCCCTCAACGTTCGACGCTCCAGGGAAAACAGCCCCAGTTTGTTCGGCCTCTCCCTATAGCTCAAATCCTCCAACCCTGACAACATCCTTGTAAGTCTTTCCTGAATCCTGTCAAGGTTCATAACATCTTTACAATGGAAAGGAGACCAGAATTGCATGCAATATTCCAACAGTGGCCTAACCAATGTCCTGTACAGCCGCAACATGATCTCCCAACTCCAGTACTCAGTACTCTGACCAATAAAAGAGAAAGTGCAGGATGTCTTGAAACAGGTAAAGTTGGATAAATCCCCAGGATCTGATCAGGTGTACTCTAGTACTCTGTGGGAAGCTAGAGAAGTGATTGCTGGGCCTCTTGCTGAGATATTTGTATCATCGATAGTCACAGGTGAGGTGCAGGAAGACTGGAGGTTGGCTAACGTGGTGCCACTGTTTAAGAAGGGTGGTAAGGACAAGCCAGGGAACTATAGACCAGTGAGCCTGATGTCAGTGGTGGGCAAAT
>NC_057730.1:53947050-53948663 GCF_004010195.1 Chiloscyllium plagiosum | reverse complement strand
TTGGATGTGAGCATAAGAGGTAGAGTTAGTAAGTTTGCAGATGACACCAAATTTGGAGGTGTAGTGGATAGCGAAGAGGGTTACCTCAGATTACAACAGGATGTTGATCAAATGGGCCAATGGGCTGAGAAATGGCAGATAGTGTTTAATTTAGATAAATGCGAGGTGCTGCATTTTGGGAAAGCAAATCTTAGCAGGACTTATACACTTAATGGTAAGGTCCTAGGGAGTGTTGCTGAACAAAGAGATCTTGGAGTGCAGGTTCATAGCTCCCTGAAAGTGGAGTCGCAGATAGATAGGATAGTGAAGAAGGCTTTTGGTATGCTTTTGTTTCTTGGTCAAAGTATTGAGTACAGGAGTTGGGAGGTCATGTTGCGGCTGTACAGGACATTGGTTAGGCCACAGTTGGAATATTGCGCGCAATTCTGGTCTCCCTCCTATCGGAAAGATGTTGTGAAACATGAATGGGTTCAGAAAAGATTTACAAGGATGTTGCCAGGGTTGGAGTATTTGAGCTATAGAGAGAGGTTGAACAGGCTGGGGCTGTTTTCCCTGGAGCGTCGGAGGCTAAGGGGTGACCTTATAGAGGCTTAAAAAATTCTGAGGGGCATGGATAGGATAAATAGGCAAAGTTTTTTCCCTGGGATGGGGGAGTCCAGAACTAGAGGGTATAGGTTTAGGGTGAGGGGGGAAAGACATAAAAGAGGCCTAAGGGGCACCTTTTTCACACAGAGGGTGGTACGTGTATGGAATGAGTTGCCAGAAGAAGTGGTGGAGGCTGGTACAATTGCAACATTTAAGAGGCATTTGGATGGGTATATGAATAGGAAGGGTTTGGAAGGATATGGGCTGGGTGCTGGCAGCTGGGACTAGATTGTGTTGGGATATCTGGTCGGCATGGACGAGTTGGACCGAAGGGTCTGTTTCCATGCTGTACATCTCTATGACTCTCTGATACATTGCTTACTGCAGTGCCAGGTTTTGTACCAATTTCAAGAGGACACACAGACAGACTGGTAAAATGGCTAGACAGTAGCAAATGAATTTTAGTAAAGTGAAGAGTGGAGTGATACATTTTGATAGGAAGAAAGAGAAAGACTGTGCAATGGTATTGTCCCTGCCCTTGGACCAGGAGGTCTGGATTTAAGTCACAGTTGTTCCAGCGGTGTGTAGTAACATTTCTAAAGAGGTTAATTAGAAAAGTAAGTATAAATAGAGTGGGAAAGGCACAGAGAGACTGCGTGCATGGGCATACATCTTTGAGAATGGAAGAATAAGTTGAAAAAGCTGTCAAAATAAAATATGGAATCATGTAAGTGTCACAGCGCTGAAGGAGGCCGTCTGGCCCATTATCCACCCTACCAACCTTCCCATAAACCAAATCATCCGCCGACATTTCCGCCACCTCCAAAAAGACCCCACCACCAGGGATATATTTCCCTCCCCACCCCTTTCTGCCTTCCGCAAAGACCGTTCCCTCCGTGACTACCTGGTCAGGTCCACGCCCCCCTATAACCCACCCCCCATCCTTGCACCTTCCCCTGCCAACACAGGAACTGCAAAACCTGTGCCCACACCTCCTCCCTCACCTCCATCCAAGGCCCCAAAGGAGC
>NC_057730.1:53928827-53946748 GCF_004010195.1 Chiloscyllium plagiosum | reverse complement strand
CCCTTGCCCTTAATTCTTATCTCTCCATGCTTCAGGCTCTCTGCCTTTATTCCTGATGAAGGGCTTTGCCCGAAACATCGATTTTGCTGCTCCTCAGATGCTGCCTGAACTGCTGTGCTCTTCCAGCACCACTAATCCAAAGTCTGGCCCATTATGTCTGCACCAGCTTTCCAAATTAGCGCCATTATCCCATGTGTACTTTCCAATGCATACAAATGTTTCCTATTCTATGGAGCCCAGAACTGTGCATAATACTCCAGCTGAGGTCCAACAAGTGCCTTGTACAAGTTCAGTATCACTTCTTGCTATTGTATATTATGGCCTCAATTGATTAAGCCCAAGATGCTTTTTGTTTCACTAAATGCTCTTTTTGTTTTTAATGATCTGTGCACATATACACCAGATGCCTCTGTTCCCGTACACCCTGAAGATTTGTGCGCTTTATTTTATATCATCTGTGTTCTTCTTACCAAAATGTATCACAGTGCACTCTCTGCACTGAACTTCACCTGCCACTTATCTGCCCAGTCCATCAACTTGTTTCTGTCCTTTTGAAGTTCCGTATTGTTCTCCTCACTGTTTACAATGCTTCTGAGTTTTGTGTCATCTACAAACACTGAAATTGTCCCCTGTGCATCTTGGGATCCCTAACTTTATTGATAGAATGCAAAAGAATGGAAAGCTACATGGAGCCTTTGTGAAACATTGCTTTGGCCTGAGCTGCAGTTCAGTTTTGGCAGAACGAAGGACATCAAGACCCTGGAGAAAGTACAAAGAGATTTATTCGAATGGTACCAGAGATAAGAGTTCTTCGTTATGTGGAGAGGCTGGAGAAGCTGGATTTGTATTTGCTAAAGCTTAGGAGATTAAATTTGATGAGGTGTTCAAAATCACAAATGGTTTTGATGGGTTAAATATGAAAAACTGTTTCCTCTGGTGGTAACCTCACTGACTGGTGCACTTAAGATTTAAGGCGATTGAGGAAAAGATGAAAGTTGACATGAGGAACTTTATTTATGCAGTAGGCTGCTGTGACCTGGAATGCATTACCTGATAAGATTATGGAAACAAATATAATCATTTAAAAAATTGGAGAAATACTTGAAAGGAATAAAGGTTTCTTTCAAGTGCAATGGAGTTGCATAATGCTCAGATAGCTGTAGCAAAGACAGCCACAATGCGCTATTAGCCTCCTTCATTGTTGTGTGGTTCTAAGAAAAATAATGAAAAGTGATATTCATGAATCTAGTACCAGAAGAGGACTGGTGCGAGGACAAAATGTCATGAACTTAGAGTGGCATTAAAAATTGGTAGCTTCAAGCAGTTAACTTCCTTCTCCTATGAGAATTAACAGCTCTGAAGAAGAGAGGAATGAAAACAGTATAATTTCAAGAAGTGCATGAAAGGAGTTGCATTGTTGAGGTGCCCCATCCTTATTGTATTCCATTTCATGAGATCAGTCAACTTCTTGCAGCAGTGGTCTGCATCTGTATTAGACAGTACATTACAAAGATACACATTCCTCTGTTACTTTCGACTTCATGTTGCATCCAGTTATTTGGAAAACTTCTCTGCCCGAGGCAATGATATCAAAATGCAGAGCCTTATGTTTTTCTTCTTGTTGAAGCCCTGTTCTTTCAGTGAAGCAGAAAAAAGTTCATAAGGAGAGAATTTTAAAAGCAACAAACAGAGCTTTGTATTCCAGGGTAGACCAGTGAATAATACTTTTGGATTATGTAGTCCAAAACCTTTTAAACCTAAACTATCAGAGTGCTGCCAAAGCTGGCAATCCACTAGTTACAGGTTGCCATCTTGAGAAAGCCCCATTTGTCCCAACTATGTCTTCTATGAGTTAGCTAATCCTCCATCTATGCTAATATACTACCTCCAGCACTATTGGTTCTCATCTTATTAGGTAACCTTATGTGTAGTACCTTATCAAACACTTCTTGGAAATCCAAATATATTACATCTATTGGTCCTCTTTATTAATCCTGCTTGTTACCTCCTCAAACAATTTTATTGATATAAGTGTGTCAGTTTTGCTCTGTGGACAGCCCATATCTTGTGCACTTTTCATGCATTTCCACAAGCTGCAGTAGCCTGGAAAATCCTCTGTAAGATGTCTGAGTTTAAGAAAGCAGTCAACAAAGCAACCTTGAAAAAATATATATATCTTTTCAAGAATATGAGAGATGGACAACAAATGCTGACCTAGTCACAAACACCCACATCAAAAGGTAAGAATGTGCAACTCAGCCACACTGTTGTTTATGAAGCATTTTTGTTCTGTAAAAATGTTCTCACAAAGCTCATTGGATAGTTTTCAGTTAGGCATTTGTGTCTTATTTCAGTGAAGTCAGAGGATGACAGCCCTCTCTAACATCAGGATATTCCTCTTTTTCCCTTCCAAATATAATAACTTTATGAGCTATTTCCATCTATTAAAATAAGTAAAGTTTTGATCTACTTCCAATTAATCTGTTATGGTATATGTGAACTGGAATTACACTGTAATATGCACATAAGTGAACAGCAAATGACAAATATCTGCTGTTTAGAATTTGGGCCTGGCTTTGTTTTAAAGCATGTAAATGATAACCATAATCAAGGTTGAGTTTCAGTTGTCACGAAATAGCTCTTTGTTTTCTTGTTACATTACAAGTTGATTTAAGATACATTGCATATATTTGACTAGGAAAATCATTAGTCCTGTGGTGTGTAACAATTGCTCACCCTGCTGTGATTTTGACATAGGTAAGTGAGATAGTTTCTATCCAGTTTAATAGTAATGCAGGAGAAATTGATATTAAATACTTGTACTTTAATTATGATTTTATCATTAGATCATCAGTTTATTGAAATAGTGGCAATTTTGAGGCATAGTTACTGCTAACCTATTAAATGCCATGGTTAAGCTATCGCAATTGGAAGTATTTTAACAGGGGATGCGAACATGCTAGTATAGTATAGTACAATGATAATCATGAGATGCCAGACTAGTACTTTTTCAAGTTGGACATAAGAGTAAGGATAAAGTAAGGTTGAACTCTGGTTGATAGCATCTGTACTGAGGTTTTGGCATTTCAGCATATAGAGTTATAGAGTCATAGAATTGTAAGCATAGAAGTAGAGCCTTCCAACCAACTCATCCATGCTAACCACATCTCCTAAATTGCTCTAGTCCCATTTGCCAGCATTTGGCCCATATCCCTCTAAACCTTTTTTATTCATGTACCCATCCAGGCGTCCTTTAAATGTTGTAATTGTACCAGCCTCCACCACTTCCTCTGGCAGCTCATTCCTCTGCGTGAAAAGGCTGGCCTTTAGGTCCCCCCTCACCCTAATCCTCTAGTTTTGGACTCCCCTACTCTGGGAAAAAGACCTTGTCTGTTTACCCGATCCACGTCCCTCGTGATTTTGTGAACCTCTATAAGGTTGCCTCTCAGCTTCCAACGCTCCAAGGGAAAAAGCCCTAGCCGATTCAGCCTCTCCCCATAGCTCAAACCCTTAAACTCTGGCAACATGTTTGCAAATTTTTTCTGAACTCTTTTAGAGTATGTAAATGTATATATTGTGGGCGGCACAGTGGTACAGTGGTTAGCACTGCTGCCTCACAGCGCCAGAGACCCGGGTTCAATTCCCGCCTCAGGCGACTGACTGTGTGGAGTTTGCACGTTCTCCCCGTGTCTGCATGGGTTTCCTCTGGGTGCTCCGGTTTCCTCCCACAATCCAAAGATGTGCAGGGTCAGGTGAATTGGCCATACTAAATTACCTGTCGTGTTAGGTAAGGGGTAAATGTAGGGGTATGGGTGGGTTTCGCTTCGGCGGGGCGGTGTGGACTTGTTGGGCCGAAGGGCCTGTTTCCACACTGTAATCTAATCTAAATCTAAATCATAAAATATAAAAAAAGGAACAGTGTTTTATTTCACTATTTGTGGATAACACCATGTTAGAAGACAGTAAATTACACAAATAGGAACAGGTAGTAACAAAGGACAAGAAACTGATTAATCCAGTGGAAAGTTATGGTAGATAAAGTTCACTGTGGGGAGGTGTTAGATTATCCACTTTGGATCCAAGAAAGTCAAATTATAGTATTTGCTGTTCTGAAGATGGGTCAGTGGACCCTAAATATTAACTCTGCTTTCCCTCCACAGATGCTGCCAAACCTGCTAAGCTTCTCCAGCAATTTCTGATTTTTCTTTTTGATTACCAGCATCTGCAGTTCTTTGGGTTTTTTTTTTGTTATTTTCTTAATGGTGAGAGTCTAGGAACAATGGTTGTGGTAAAGAATTTTTGTCCTCAGGGCTCATGCAGAGACACAAAAATAGCCCAAAAAAATTCAATATTTGCTTTTGTCTCAAGGGATCTGGAAATAAAGGAGAGAATCAGTGATGTTACAGTTCTTCCAGCCTTAGCCATCCCATCTGGAAAGATGTATTAAGTTTGGAAAGGTTTTTAGGAATAAATTGTGTGTGAGGCTGCATAAACTCAACTTCTGTTCCCTTGCATTTCAAAGGCGAAGGTAATCTGTATGAGATAATTCAAACATAGATTCAGAGCAGCTGTTTCTTCTGCTGGAGGAATCTAAATGAAAAGGTATAATCTTAACATGAAAACTTGACCTGGAATGTAGTGGAGAGGCACTTCTTCATACAAGAAATAATGGAAATGGCTCATTTTGGCCCCAAAAGACTTGGATGCTGACCAATTAAAATTCTCAAAACTGACAGCAACAAATGTTTATTGATAAAAGTATGAAAAGATATTGACCAAAAGGTGGTGGAAGAAGTTGAGATGCAGATTAGCAATGATCTGATTGAATGGCAGAACAGGCTTGTAAGGGCTGATTAGTCCACTGTTGTTACTATTCATTTCCTCACACTGCTTTCTGATTTGTCATTTATTCTACACATCTGAAGGTTTTAGTATTGTTGTACCTCAAAGAAACAATATTGATAGGGGGGTGGGCGTGGTTTCTCAAATGAGGCTTACTTCGTTACTGATTCAGAGAGCTAACATTATTTTTACATTTAGTTAATCAGTGTTAGAAAGCCCATTTGGAGTTACCAGTGACTGCAGTCACAGACTGTAGCCCCTAATTGCTACTTTATTTCCATTTGGTAGGTTCCACTAATTAAAAGCTTATGGCAGAGCTGTGATTGTATGCCACAAAGAAGCCAAATGGTTATCTATTCGTAATCTAACTAGAGGTAAATGTCATGGTTATCTTTTATGGAGTCTCAACTGTTAGGATATCTTACTGAGTCTGTGTTTCATCATTCAATAGAAAGTATTTATTGTTAACATATGCCAACGAATCTAATGCAGGATTTGCAAACTGACTGTTATCCACATTGAAATAATAAGATCAGAAATATTTAATGCATGTAACTTGAACAAACGATTATGCTAAGATGAATATTTCCACTAGGCAGTTGACTAAACTCAACCTTTTTTTGTTGATAGCTATTCATTTCATTAATTCAATAAATTATTTGTCATCATGTATAATTTATGTTTTTATTGTATAAATGTACCTTTTTTTGACCAAAAAAATCCAAAATCTATTTAGATAATGATGATAAATCCTGCATTGATTTGATGTGGCTTTTTTGAATCTGTTGACCATGAAAGGATGCAGTAACAATACAGTGTAAATTTAATCTGAAAGTGTGTTGCTGGAAAAGCGCAGCAGGTCAGGCAGCATCCAAGGAACAGGAGAATCGACATTTCGGGCATAAGCCCTTCTTCAGGATGTTCCCTGGATGCTGCCTGACCTGCTGCGCTTTTCCAGCAACACATTTTCAGCTCTGATCTCCAGCATCTGCTGCCCTCACTTTCTCCAGTGTAAATTTAATATCTGGTCTGCTCTTAAAGGGAGAATTGCAGCAATTCAGAACAGGTAACAAGCCATTGCCATCAGTAGCTTGTTTTCAGTTTTAAACAAAGTATTAAAATGTTGGTGTGATAATGTAAACTTGGACACTTTAATAACAGTTCAAGGATTCAAAGAATCAGCAATAACTCTGTAGTGATTGTAATGCGGTCAGCAAGCTGGACCTCAAAGAATATGAGTTCACTCATTGGGGCTGTTAATCTGGTACAATCAGGGAGCTCTGGCTGACATAAAAAGGATGCATGTCAGAGATACTGACATTCAAGTGCTTGAACTATACAAGCACTGTTCATGTGTAAATAAAAGGTGACTTGATGATGAGACGCCAGGCCCGGTGGGGTTATTTCAAACACTTTGTGACTGAACTGCTGCCTGAGATGAAAGGGACAAGGAGAAATTGTTCTAAAGGAGTTAAAAGCAACATGCTAATTAACTTTCCCCATTAACCATAAACATGTTGTTTTCTGGGAGAGAGAGGAGGTAAAACTGCTCGATAAACTGCTGCCTTATGACAAATGGGCAATTAAGATTGCCTGGAGAGGGTATGTCCTGAGCTAAAAGGGTTAATTCTAGAAAAGGCCGAATGTAACAAGGAACGGGGAACCTGCCTCTGATAACAAGGCAAGCAAAAGACTTGATTACTCCAGAAGTGTAATCAATGCTTAGAAAGGATGGATCTAAATAATCATCAATAATGTCACGTCAGAAACTTACCAAAACAGAAAATTCTATACAAATTCAGCTTAAGGATTTTTCAGTTACAGAACTCTGAAGAACAACACAGTATAAGAAACGAACATTGGACACATCTTGAGACGAGAGTGTGGAGCTGGAAAAGCACAGCAGGTCAGGCAGCATCCAAGGAGCAGGAGAAGCCCTTCATCAGCAATGAGGCTTGTGGGCCAAGGGGACAGAGAGATAAATGGAAAGGGCTTGGGGCTGGGGGGAAGATGGCCGGGAATGTGATTGGCAGATGAAGGTGGAGGTGAAATTGATAGGCCGGAGAGGAAGGTAAAGGAGAGAGAGAATAGGTGGGAAGGAAGATGGACAGGTCAAGAGGATAGTGTTGTGTTGGAAGCCTGGGACTAGGATAAGGTGGGGGGAGAGGCAGCGAGGAAACTGGTAAAATCCACATCGATCCGTGTTGCGGGGTCCCAAGGCGGAAGATGAGGCTTTCTTCTTCCAGGCCAGGCAGCATCCGAGGAGAAGGAAAATCAATGTTTCGGGCAACAGCCTTTCACCAGGAAACAGGGACCTGCTGTGCTTTTCCAGCACAACTCTAATCTTGACTCTGAACTCCAGCATCTGCAGTCCTCACTTTTGCCTTTCTTCCTTCAGGCGTCAGGTGGTTAGGGTTTGACGTTGGAGGAGGCCCAGGACCTGCATTTCCTTGGTGGAGTGGGAGAGGGAGTTAAAGTGTTCAGCCACGGGGCAGTGGGGTTGGTTGGTGCGGTTGTCCCAAAGATGTTCTCTGAAACGATCCGCAAGTTGGTCTCCTGTCTCCTTAATGTAGAGGAGACTACATCAGGTGCAACGGATACAGTATATGATGTGTGTGGAAGTACAGGTAAATTTCTGTCAGATGGAAAGGATCCTTTGGGGCTGAGGACTGAGATGAGAGGGGACTTGTGGACGCTGGTTTTGCACTTGTTGCGGTGTAAGAGACAGCAACAGATGCTTTTGGTTGCAACCATTAATCAGGTAGGTTGTGAGGCTTAATTTGCTTACTTGATATTACAACATGATGTAAACCCTCCTACTTAATTTAAACCAGCAACACAGAGAAGATTTATCCCATGCAGTAATATGTGAACGTTCGAGAGGTCAACCACTACTCCAAAGGTCACTATTTAAAGTAAAAATTAACAACTTTATTTCTTAAAGCATAACAGAGAATAATTAACTAACAACTATTTACAACTCCTTTCTCTAACCTATCTTTTACCTTCCCCTTCTACAATACTAGTCCAATAAATGAAATATAGCATGGGAGAGTGTGAAATTGTGCACATTGGCAAGAAGAGTAAAAAAAAAACTGCATATTGTCTAAATATTGAAAGACTGCTGAGCTCTGAACTGCAGAAGTCTGGGTGTCCCTGTGAGATCTATGGGATCTTGACTGTTGTTGTCTAATAATGTCTGAAGTGATGCCTGAAATCTAATGAAACAGGGGACCAGTTGATGGATATTAATTGGGTTAATTGGGTATGAATTGGTTGTATAAATATGGAGAACCAGTAATCAGTGGTGTATGGGTTTTATGGAGTGTGGTTAATTGAAATAAAGCTTTTGCTAAAAGTGAGGACTTGGTTTAAAACAGTCATCTTCTAGCATTTTAACATCGGAAGGGTGCAGGTAAAAATAATGTTTCATCTTCAGGCAGAATATTGAGCGAGGAGCCGTTGTTCAAACTTGTGGTTACCCATTTAAGAAAGATTTCCCCCCCCCACTAAGTTGGTGAGCCTTTGGAATTCTGCTCCTGAAAGGTCAGTTGAAATGGAATTTTTGAATATTTTTGAGGTAAAAGTAAATAGATTTTCGATAAGCAAGGCTTTGAAAGCTTATCCGTGGTTGACATGAATGTGAAATAATCAGATCATGCATGATCTTATTGAATGATAGAACAAGATCAAGGGGCAGAATTATGTATTTGCTTCTGATTTTTATGTTTGTATGTATGTCAGTTACATATTCAACTTCCACCATCTGATTTTAACACTAAAGGCCTTTCTGGAGCATAAATAATTTTACAAAAAAGGACTGAAATGGCAGCAGACATCACCTTACTGCAAATTGAGGGAAGTCCAGGAAACCCATTTCGAGTTAAGAAAACTCATCTTCACCTGAAATTTCCCCATTTTCTAAAGACTAAAGCCAGCCAACTTCATCAGCATCAAGAAACTATGGATCTCGTATGATAAGTTGCCCATATTGGACATCAAAGGGCTGTCTGCAGCTGTAAAATTGGAAGGGTAGTGAAGCAATCTCAGGAATACACAAATTGATCTTTATCAGCAGTTGCTTTGAGCAGGAAAGATATATGAACTGGTAACAGTAAGGAGAAAGTGAGGACTGCAGATACTGGAGATCAGAATCCAAAGTGTGGTGCTGGAAAAGCACAGCAGGTCAGGCAGCATCCGAGAAGCAGGAGTATCGACGTTTCGGGCAAGAACCCTGCATCAGGAATGAGACTTGTGAGCTGACTGGGTGGAGAGATGAATGGGAGGGGATGGGCTGGGGGCAAGATAGCTGAGAGTTAGATGGAGGTGGGGGTAATGCTGATGGGTTGGAGAGGGGGTGGAGCGGATAGGTGGGAAGAAAGATGGAGAGGTAGGACAGGTCATGAGGGCAGTGCCGAGTTGGTTGGAACTGGGATAAGGTGTGGTGAGGGGAAATGAGGGAACTGGTGAAGTCCACATTGATGCCATGTAGTTGGAAGGTCCCAAGACCTTCCACCCCACCAACCTCCGTTTACATCTCATCATCCTCTGCCATTTCTGCCGCCTACAAACAGACTCCACTACCAGAGATATATTTCCCTCCCCACCCCTATCTGCTTTCCATAAAGACCATTACCTCTGCGACTCCCTTGTCAGGTGCACATCCCCCACCAACCCACCCTCCCCTTCCGGCACCTTCCCCTGCCACTGCAGGAATTGCAAAGCCTGTGCCCACACCTCCTCCAAGGCCCCAGAGGAGCCTTCCACATCCATCATTGTTTTACCTGCACTTCCACACATGTCATTTACTGTATCCATTGCTCCCGATGCGGTCTCCTCTACATTGGGGAGACAGTACGCCTACTTGCACAGCACTTCAGAGAACATCTCTGGGACACCCACACTAACCAACCCCACCGCCCCGTGGCCGAACACTTTAACTCCCCCTTGCACTTCGCCAAGAACATGCAGTTCCTGGGCCTCCTCTATCGCCATACCGTAACCACCAGATGCCAGTAGGAAGAACGCCTCATCTTCTGCCTTGGGACCCTCCAATGACATGGCATCAATGTGGATTTCACCAGTTTCCTCAGCCCACCTTACCCCAGTTCCAACCTTCCAACCCGGTACCAGCCTCATGACCTATCCTACCTGGCAACAACAAGCAGACTGCAAGTCTCTATTTCATATTTCTGTTTCAACTTTGAAGTCTATGTCCAGTGCAAAAGAAATTTGGGGTAACAACCATTCACTCAAGACCTGTAAACTTTGCAAGTTTTGCAGAATGCAATTCAGCAGATGAGAAGCTAACCTCAGGTTTAAAATCTAACACTTAAATCGGCAAATGACTTTTTTTTTAGAATTGAGTAATGTATCCTTCCCGACTATACCAGATAATTTCTGCTTTTTAAATTTATTACCTGTGTTTGTCCATGTGTATCGACGGCACTTTTTTCAGCATTAGTTTTGTATACTGTTTTACACTGAAGAAAACATTGTAACCTGACTTCTTTAGTTTGATCTAATTAATTATGTAGTTATATAATTTACAAACAACAGAGGTGCCAGCCCTAATCCTTGCAGATTACACCAATAATTGACCTCCAGACAGAAAAACACCTTTCATAACTACCCTCTGTCTCCTATAACCAAGCCAGTTTGGTATCCAATTTGCCAAGTTACCATGGATCCCTTGTGACTCAGTCTTCTGGGCTAGCCTACCATGAAGGACCTTGCCAAATACTTCAGTAAAGTTGATGTAGACAACATTCACTGCTTTACCTTCATCAATCATCTTGTTACTTCCTCAAAAAAAGCAGACAAAACTCAGACTGTGAGTTTCCAACTGTGAGTAAATCCTGTTTCTAAGAACCTTCTCCAGTAATTTCCCTACCACTGATGTAATATTCACCAACTTATAATTTCCTGGATTAACTCTGTTGACCTTGTTAAACAAAGGAACAAGATTGGTTATTCCCTAGTCTTCTAGGACCTAGCCTGTGGCAAAAGAGGAAATAAAGATCTTTGTCAAAGTCCAAGCAACCTTTTCCCTAACCTCTTTCAGTATTCTGGGATAGATGTCATCAGGCCCTGGGGCTTATCTACATTAATGTTTTTCAAGACACCCAGCACCACCTCCTCCTTAATATTGACATGCCCTGGGATATTTTGCCATCATCCATGACCTCCACCTTAGTGAATACTGATGTGAAGTACTCATTTAGGACCTCACCCATTTCCTCTGAGTCCATGCATAAATGTCCTTGAGTGGACCTACCCTTTTCCCAGTTATCCTCTTGCTCTAATATAAAATGTCTTGGGATTCTCCTTATCCTAGGACAAGGATAATTTTGTGGCCCCTTCTAGACCCCTTAATTTCTTATTTAAGTTCTTTTGTGCTTCCTTTATATTCTTCAAGCGCCTTGTTTGATTTCTGGTTCCCGAACATTACTTATGTTACCTTTTTATTTTTAACTAAACTTTAAAAATCTCTGACCATCTTATCTTTCATCCTCACAGAAACATGCTGAACTTGATCTCTGATCAACTGGCCTTTAAGTGAACTTGAGAATGTAACTTCTAAAAACGTTTTGCGATTTACATATGAAAGAACTGAAACCAACATGGTCATTCTAAAAGAGACTTAACAAACAATCCAGGTCTTTTTCAATATATAATTTCAGTTGCATCACACTGTAAACTTTTGCTGTAAATTCTGTGTCTTACGATCTTATTCTCCACAACCACCTGATGAAGGAGCAGTGCTCGGAAAGCTAGTGCTTCCAATTAAACCTGTTGGACTATAACCTGGTATTGTGTGATTTTTAACCTTGCTGAAAAATGTATTGCTGGAAAAGCGCAGCAGGTCAGGCAGCATCCAAGGAGCAGGAGAATCGACGTTTCGGGCATAAGGGCTTATGTCCGAAACGTCGATTCTCCTGCTCCTTGGATGCTGCCTGACCTGCTGCGCTTTTCCAGCAACACATTTTTCAGCTCTGATCTCCAGCATCTGCAGTCCTCACTTTCTCCTAGTTGATTTTTAACCTTACCTATATAGTCAGCATGGACACTGGACATGTCCCTGATTTGCCTCATATTGCAAGACGGGCATTCCACAGGGTAGGGTTCTCCTGCCATTGTGAATTTTAGCAACTACAAACAATAAACTAGGAACCAGTAACACAACCTCACCTACTCCTCACCGAGATTGCATTTCTCATTCTTGCTCTCTATTCCTAACAAACCGCAAACCACAGGAGTAACCACTCTATGCTCTATCTCCCTACAGATGCTTTTCACTAATTTACGTTAAAATGAACACATTTTAATTGTAACTCGTAAATTTAGGTTTATTGTTATTGCATAGTTTTCAATTCAGATATATTCAGATTTTTTTTCATTTATTTTGTCTTGCTGTGACTGAAACATAAATCTAATTGCAATCTTTTTTAGTGTAGTTGCTGATGACCTCAACGCTAATTTTGTGTGATTGGATTCGATGAAGGTGCGTGAATTTCTCATGTTATAGTCAGTGATACATTCTTAGGAACATTTACTGGTTTTCATTCCAGACCATCTGCTTGTGGCAAGAACAGTACCATTCTTGCCTCAGGGAGCTGTTAGCTCAAAAAAATGAATAAGTCTAGCCGCAATCGAAGGACATAAAGTTCGACACTTGCAATAAATTTGCTTTTATTTTTAGTTGGATCGCAGCCAATTTTCAGACAGTAGGTTGATGTAAGGAAACAAAAAGAATGAATTGTACCTAACTTTCAAGGTCTTTGCCTGAAATGCAGCTTTATTAGCCACATTTGCTGCTCCTTTCTTTAATTTAAAATGTTAATCCAGTTTGCAAAATAATTAATAATTGCTGCAGCTTAGAAATTGATGTTGCTGTGATATGAGGGAATAAATGGATTATCTAATACTCGTTGAAGAAATATTGTCTTATTGTTGATGTCAGATACTTTTTTTTTATCAAATTGTGTGAGTTGAACTGAATCTTACAATTGAACAGCTTCATTGGCTCTTCTAAACCCGAGTGTCTAACTAGAGCTAGGGCTAAGGGAATGATTGGTAGTGGGTTCCTAAACGATAAGCACTTGCTTTGAAGCTGAAGCTCCTCAGTTACTTAATGCAGTAAAAACTGGGCTAACCTTTATAGTAGAAAACTGAGCTAGTTTGTAGATTCAGTGTGTTTACAAGACTTGGTAAGGGTCAAAAACACTTGATATGAATGAAGCTGCTAAGGGAATGTAAAGGACCCTTTTTTTTCACATCCAGTCTCTCTATTAACACAACTATTCATTTTATGTTGTTAAGGATAGTGGAATCAAGGGTTATGGGGGTAAGGCAGGAACAGGATACTGATTGAGGATGATCAATCATGATCATAATGAATTGTGGTGCTGGCTCAAAAGGCAGAATGGCCTACTCCTGCACCTATTCTCTATTGTCTATTTATCTGAATATGTGCAGAAGTTTGACTTATGCAATCTGCCAAGAGAGAAATTGCTTGTTGAATGCTGACCAAGCAGAGTACACAACTGTCAAGTAGATTTTGGGATCTATTACTGGACTAGGATCTAACAGGGTTTACTGCATTAAACTAAACACGTTCATTTAGTCTCCAATCTTATGATGTCATATCGAGGATCTGCGACTGAGAAAGGAACTGTAAGATTGCAAAAATACACTTTTGTCTGAGCAGTTGACAGGAAATAATGAAAAAACTGAAAAAGAAAGTAAAGAACACTCAAATGCAAACTAAAGCACTGCATTCACCCAGCATTTTTATTCTTTCAATGGAAAACCTTTAAGAACAAGTCAAATGTTAGGCATATCAACTCTCGAGGCAGCATTTCGTGAATGTATTAATCTCTGCCTTTTAGGATAAAAAATGCATAGAATCACAGAATTTTTATGGTGCAGAAGAAAGCCATTCAGCCCATCATGGCTGCACTGCTCTTCAATGAGCATTTTGGCTTATGGCCAGTCAACTGTCTTACTTTAATTTCCATCTTTCCAAATGTGCAACATTTGATCTATATTAAGAAACATTGGACCAGATTTTTGCTGAGTCAGGAAGATTCCTTGGACCTTCAAAAAATGATGGCTGGCCTGTTCCTGACAGAACCAGTGTTTGCAGTTAAGGGAAAGGGGGTGAGGTGTGATTCATGTGAGGGAAACTGTGCAGAGCCTTTTGAATCAGTGCTGAGTTCAAACAGACCCTATTTTGCATCAGAAATTCTTGGGAGTAGAGATTACTGTTTTTGAAGGATGAATAATGTCTGTTTAACTGCCACAGTCTAAAGGTTTTGAAGTCCACATTTTTCGAAAATGAATAATCAACTTGATACAAATGTCAATGAGCAGCAATTACTTCTTCATGTGCTGTTGCAGTTGTTTTGGAACTTTGCAAAATAAAGTCAAACAGTAACACTTTTAAAAAGGAGAAAGACAGACAAAAGCAGAAACCCACATTGCCAGCTAACACACAGCAGTGAATCTCTGCAGTTACTGCCTTTGCTGCTTGAATTCATGTATCACTGGACATCAATGTGTATCTTGGAAAACTTAACAAATAGCGAAATTCACAACTGATCTTGGAGGAACCTGTTTGGGACAGGTCACAACACAGAAACAGGTAAGTAAACAGTTTTAAGTATAGCCTTGCTGTAAATCTACAATCATGAGTAGAGTGGGTTCTCTCTTGATTTTATGTTTTTATTGGGATCTGCCTCTTGATTAAATTTTAAAAATATAAGTTATAAGTATTAAGTTAGCCAGGAGCAGTGTTTTGTAGAGCAATAATACTGTGCTATTTTCTGGGTGTGTAGATTGGAAGGAGCAAAATAGCCTTTAGTAGAGTGATATGCTCATCTTGTCGGATGTGGGAGTTTTGGGAGAGTTTAAGGGTTACTGAGGATTATATCTGCAATAAATGTCATTGGTTGTGAATCCTGTCATATCAAATGGATCGGTTGGAGTGACAGTTCGAGGCAATGAGGAATTTACAAGAGCTAGGGAATGTGATGGATGCGGTTATAGGAAGGGAGAAAAGCTGCAGATACAGTCAGGTAGATGTGTTAACTCCAAGAAAAGTAGGAGAGGTAGGACAGGGGTCTTTTGTGGCTATCCCCATTTCAAACAAGTATGTTGTTTTGGAAAATGTAAGGGTGATGGACTTTCAGGGGAATGTAGCATGAGCAGCCAAGTTTCTGATATCAAGGCTGACTCTAATGTAATGAGGTGTACATCGGGTTTCAAGCGATCAATTGTGTTAGGGAACTCTTTAGTGAGGGGCATAGACAGACGTTTCTATGGCCGATAGCGAAAAATCAAAATGGTGTATTGCCAGAGCCAGCAGGCGGTCATTGTGCACATTGGTACCAACGGCATAGGAAGGGAAAAGGATGAGATTCTGAAGGGAGAACGCAGGGAATTTAAAAAGGAGGTCATGGAGGGTAGTAATATCTGGATTACTCCTGGTGCTATGAGCTAGTGAGGGCAGGAATAGGAGGATAGAGCAGATGAATGTGTGGCTGAAGAGCTGCAGTATATGAGGAGGATTCTCATTTTTGGATCATTGGAATTTCTTCAGGGGTAGAAGAGGACCTGTACAAGAGGATGGATTGCACCTAAATTGGAAGGGGACTAATATACTGGCAGGGAGATTTGCTAGAGCTGCTAGAGGGAAGATTTAAACTAGTAAGGAGGGGGAGTGGGACCCAGAGAGATAGCGAGGAAAGGAGATCAATCTGAGACTGGTAAAGTTGAGAAAAGAAGTGAGTTAATCGATCAAGGCAGGCAAGAACAAAGCAGATAACAAGGTAGGGCTGATAAGTTAAACTGCATTTACTTCAATTCAAGAAGACTAACAGATAATGCAGATTAACTCAGGGCATGGTTAGGAACATGGGGCTGGGATATCATAGCAATTACAGAAACATGGATCAGGGATGGACAGGACAGGCAGCTTAATGTTCCAGGAAACAAATGCAATAGGAAGGATAGAAAGGGAGGCAAGAAAGGAGGGGGAATGGTGTTTTCTGAGAAGGGATAGCATTACAACTGTACTGAGGGAGGATATTCCCGGAAATATATCTAGGGAAGTTATTTGGGTGGAACTGAGAAATGAGAAAGGGATGATTATCTTATTGGGATTGTATTATAGACCCCCAAATAGTCAGAGGGAAATTGAGAACAGATTTGGAAGCAGATTTCAGTTATCTGTAAGAATAATAGGGTGGTTATGGTAGGGCATTTTTACTTTCCAAACATCGACTGGGACTGCCATAGTGTTAAGGGTTTAGATGGAGAGGAATTTGTTAAGAGTGTACAAGAAACATTTCTGAGTCAGTATGTGGATGTACCTACTAGAGAAGGTGCAAAACTTGACCTACTCTTGGGAAATAAGGCAGGGCAGGTGACTGAGTTGTCAGTGGGGGAGCACTTTGGAGCCAGTGACCATAATTCTATTAATTTTAAAATAGTGATGGAAAAAGACAGACCAGATCTAACAGTTGAAGTTCTAAATTGGAGAAAGGCTAATTTTGACGGTATTAGCCAAGGTCTTTCAAAAGCAGATTGGGTGCAGATGTTTGCAGGTAAAGGGACGGCTGGAAAATGGGAAGCCTTCAGAAATGAGCTAACGAGAGTCCAGAGACACTATATTCCTGTTCGGGTGAAAGGAAAACCTGGTAGGTATAGGGAATGCTGGATGACTAGAGAAATTGAGGGTTTGGTTAAGAAAAAGAAGGAAGTATATTTCAGGTATAGACAGGAGAGATAGAGTGAATCCTAAGATGAGTATCAAGGCAGTGGGAGTATACTTAAGAGGGAAATTAGAAGGGCAAAAAAGGGACATGAGATAGCTTTGGCATATAGGATTAAGGAGAATTCAAAGGGTTTTTACAAATACTTTGAGAACAAAAGGGTAACTAGGGAGAGAATAGGCCCTCAGAGATCAACAGGAAACCTTTGTGTGGAACCGCAGGAGATGGGGGATATAGAACATAGAACATTACAGCGCAGTACAGGCCCTTCAGCTCTCGATGTTGCGCCGACCTGTCATACCAATCTGAAGTCCATCTAACCTACACTATTCAATGTACGTCCATATGCTTGTCCAATGACAACTTAAATGTACTTAAAGTTGGTGAATCTACTACATTTACAGGCAAAGCATTCCATACCCTTACTACTCTCTGAGTAAAGAAACTACCTCTGACATCTGTCCTATATCTATCACCCCTCAATGTAAAGCTATGCCCCCTTGTTCTCGCCGTCACCATACTTGGAAAAAGGCTCTCCCTGTCCACCCTATCTAACCCTCTGATTATCTTATATGTCTCTAATACTAAATGAGTATTTTGATACTAATGATACTAAACGAGTGTTTTGCATTAGTGTTTACTGTGGAGAAGGGCATAGAAGATATAGAATGTAGAGGAAATAGATGTCGACATCTTGAAATATATCCATATTGCAGAGGAGGAACTGTTGGATGTCTAGAAACGCATAAAAGTTAATAAATCCCCAGGACCTGATCAGGTGTACCCTGGAACTCTGTGGGAAGCTAGGGAAGTATTGCTGAGCCCCTTGCTGAGATATTTATATCACTGATAGTCACAGGTGAGGTTCCAGAAGACTGGTGGTTGGCTAACATGGGTACCATTTTTTACGAAAGGTGGTAAGGACACAGCAGGGAATTATAGACCAGTGAGCCCGATGTCGGTGGTGGGCAAGTTGTTGGAAGGAATCCTGAGGGAGGATTTAGGTGTATTTGGAAAGGCAAGGACTGATCAAGCATCGTCAACATGGCTTTTTGTGAGGGAAGCTGAAAATGTGTTGCTGGAAAAGTGCAGCAGGTCAGGCAGCATCGAAGGAGCAGGAGAATCGACGTTTCGGTCATGAGCCCTTCTTCAGGAATGAGGAAAGTGTGTCCAGCAGGCTAAGATAAAAGGTAGGGAGGAGGGACTTGGGGGAGGGGCGTTGGAAATGCGATAGGTGGAAGGAGGTTAAGGTGAGGGTGATAGGGCAGAGTGGGTGGGGGCGGAGAGGTCAGGAAGAAGATT
>NC_057730.1:53854111-53927433 GCF_004010195.1 Chiloscyllium plagiosum | reverse complement strand
GGTGGTGGGAGGTGGGGTCATGGTCAAGGGGACAGTAGGAGGAGGTGTCCGCGAGCTGGCATTTAGCCTCAGCGGTGTAAAGATCGGTGCGCCAAACTACTACCGCGCCTCCCTTGTCTGCCGGTTTGAGGTTGGGGTTGGAACAGAGGGAGTGGAGGGCTGCACGTTCTGAGGGTGAGAGGTTGAAGTGGGTGAGAGAGATGGGGAGGTTGAGGCGGTTAATGTCGCGGAGGCAGTTGGCTATGAAGAGATCGAGGGCAGGTAAGACGCCAGCATGGGGTGTCCAGGTGGATGGTGTGAAGGAACTCATGCTTGACAAACTTGATTGAGTTTTTTGAAAAAGTGACAAAGAGGATTGATTAGGGCACAGCGGTGGACGTGCTCTATATGGACTTCAGTAAGGCGTTCGACAAGATTCCCCATGAGAGACTGGTTAACAAGGTTAAATCTCATGGGATACAGGGAGAACTAGTCATTTGGATGCAGAACTGGCTCGAAGGTAGAAGACAGAGGGTGGTGGTGGAGGATTGTTTTTCAGACTGGAGGCCTGTGACCAGTGAAGTGCTACATGGATCGGTGCTGGGTCCACTACTTTTCGTCATTTGTATAAGTGATTTGGATATGAACATAGGAGGAATAGTTACTAAGTTTGCAGATGACACCAAAATAGGAGGTGTAGTGGACAGCGAAGAAGGTTACCTCAGATAACATTGGGATCTTGATCAGATGGGCCAGTGGGCTGAGGAGTGGCAGATGGAGTTTAGCATATAAATGCGAGGTGCTGCATTTTGGGAAAGCAAATCTTAGCAGGATTTATACACTTGATGGCGAGGTCCTCGGGAGTGTTGCTGAGCAAGGAGACCTTGGAGTGCAGGTTCATAGTTCCTTGAAAGTTGAGTCGCAGGTAGATAGGATAGTGAAGAAGGTATTTGGTATGCTTTCCTTTGTTGGTCAGAGCATTGAGTATGTTGGGAGGTCATGTTGTGGCTGTACAGGACATTGGTTAGGCCGCTTTTGGTCTCCCAGCTATAGGAAGGATGTCGTGAAACTTGAAAGAGTTTAGAAAAGATTTACAAGGATGTTGCCAGGTTAGGAGGGTTTGAGCTATAGGGAGAAGCTGAATAGGCTGGGGCTGTTTTCCCTGGAGCATCGGGGGCTGAAGGGTGAGCTCATAGAGGTTTATAAAATAATGAGGGGCATGGATAGGATAAATAGAGAAAGTGTTTTCCTTGGGGTGAGGAAGTCAAGAATTTGAGGGCATAAGTTTAGGGTGAGAGGGGAAAGATATAAAAGAGACCTAAGGGGCAACGTTTTCAAGCAAAGGGTGGTACGTGTACGGAATGAGCTGCCAGAGGAAGTGGTGGAGGCTGGTACAATTGCAACATTTAAAAGGCATCTGTATGGTTGTATGAATAGGAAAGGTTTGGAGGGATATGGGCCAAGTGCTGGCAGGTGGGACCAGATTGGGTTGGGACATCTGGTCGGCATGGATGACTTAGATCAAAGGGTCTGTGCTGTACATCTCTATGAATCTATGACTCTATGACTATTAGTTGTCATTGTCTTAAACTAGAGATGGGTCTTTGTTATCAGGCATGATGCTCTATTCTTTCCTGCATCTGGTGGGAAACCTGGAATGAATCTAATCACGTCCCATGTTAGTTACATGAACTCTGTTTCCCTCTGTCTACATGTATTGCCTGATCACCTATTTCTAGCATTTTCTACATTTATTTCGCATTCCTAGCCTTCACAGTATTTTCCTTTGGAATTTATGTTCCAATTGATTAACACAGATTAATTCATTAAAAATATCTGCCTCCACAATTTTTGATCATCGTCTTGACAAAACTTTTGAAGTTAGCTTTTGATATTCCTTTACCTTAAATTGGTATTCAAAGGTGTGATAATACTGCATTTTGTTCTGGGTTTTTTTGTGAAGAGAAGTTGAGACAGAAATATGAACAGTCTGCTTCAAGCCAATAAACAGCTTGTGAAGCCTTGGGTTTTTTAAAAATTGGAACAATAGAAGCAGCCTTAAGGGGTCGGGTCAAGCTCCCACAGAAGCAGGATTTTACTTTAGTTTTCAGTAGCTGTTCGGGTTTGGAAGCTTCACTATATCTTTCCACGCTACAGCAAAACACTTGAGGTCTCTCTGAGTTTTCTCTTGATGTTCTTTCCTCCTGGTCTGGAGAACTGCATGTGAGACTATTTTACTAAATTTGCCTTTGCTAAGGGTGTATTTATGGGATGTTACTATATTGAACAGTCACTGTTTAGTAGTTAAATAATCTATCATTCTGTTAGGTTTTCCAATCCTTCCTCCTTTTGATTGTATTTTAACTATAGTGTATGAATAAAGTGTGTTTTGCTTTAAGCCTGGTGGTTTTATGAATCAAATTTGAAACTTTATTGCTGGAACAGCACAGCAGGTCAGGCAGCATCCAGGGAACAGGAGATTCGACGTTTCGGGCACAAAGAAGGGCCTGTGCCCGAAACGTCGAATCTCCTGTTCCCTGGATGCTGCCTGACCTGCTGTGCTGTTCCAGCAATAAAGTTTCAACTTTGATCTCCAGCATCTGCAGACCTCACTTTCTCCTTATGAATCAAATTGCACCAGGAACGGAGTGCCTGGCACTTGCCTTTAAAATAAGCAGAATTTAGGGTCTAGGCTATCTTCTTGACATGTTTTGAGGGGATTTGATCTGGTCTATAACAAAGGGTTGAATATAACTCTTATGTAATATGGAGGCTGTTAATGAATCTTAAACTGGTGATTACTTGGGAATATTTAATTTCATATGTAAGCTTTTTCTCATTTAAAAAAAAAGATTCACAGGATGTGGGTGCTGCTGGCTAGGCGAGCATTTATTGCCCTTCTGGTTTTCCGAGAGAAGGTGGTGGTGAGCTGCCTCTTGAATGGCTGTAGTGCATTGTGTAGACCCACAATGCTGTAGTATGCCTTCCAAGTTACACGTATCAAGGTTCTAAATTGTTTAACATTTTGAAAAAATATTTAAGTACTGGTGAGAAATCGGATATTTTTAAAATGAAAGCTAGTGCTTGCTTTGTTGTTCCTGGTTATGTTTTATTTTACTTCTTAGTGTATCTGGAACCTGAATCTGAGGTTTGTGATAGGGGATATAAGATCTACTAGAATCTAATAAAAAGAGACAATAAAAATACTGGAATTCTGCAAAGAAGGCAAGAGTAATCTGTAAATATATTGGCAGCTCAGTTGGCGTTTCTGAAGAGGAAAGGCATTTGATGATAATTTAGGTCTGTAGTCATCATCAGCATTGAAGGTTGAGAGATGAACAGGCATTTTAGTAATTTAAGAAAAATACAGGGGGATGGGAGAGAATTACGAGATATGTCGGCCAGTGAGTAATGGTGTTAAATGATCTGCAAACTGCTTAATAGAAAACAGTTTGTCGATATGAAAGATCATCAAGGAGATCATGCAGGCATATGAAAAAAAAGCAGCAAATGTGAGTGAAAATAACGCGGTGGGCTAAAAAGACATAAAGTATTCATGCACTGAAAAACTCCAAATACGTTAGATATGGCACTAAAACACAACGTTCAAGCAACAGAATGATTGTGCTAATCATGAGAAGGGAAAAAGATCTTCATCATGAGCTCAGAGTGCAGCCTCAACTATGCACGACTGTAGTCTAGATTAGAGTGGTGCTGGAAACGCACGGCAGATCAGGCAGCATCCAAGGAGCAGGAAAATCGATGTTTCGGGCAAATGCTCAACTGTACCCTTGCCTTCTCCTCTGATTGTACACTGGCAGATTCTCTTTCAATCTGTGAAGGAAATGAATGGTATAAGTCTGAAGTGGTCAATGCCAGAGACCTGCAATAAACCAAAGAAAAGAATTTTTTTTTCTGAAACTGGATTTGAAGCTCTGGACAATATAAAAGAGGTCTGAATTAAAATAGTGTGCAAGGGTATTATTTTTCTAATAATTGATGAAATACCGATAACTTGATTTTCTTTAATACAAACCCAAGAGTTTTTTTTTTAGATTAGATTACTTACAGTGTGGAAACAGGCCCTTCGGCCCAACAAGTCCACACTGACCCACCGAAGCGCAACCCACCCAGAACCATTCCCCTACACTTACCCCTTCACCTAACACTACGGGCAATTTAGCATGGCCAATTTACCTAATCTGCACGTTTTTGGATTGTGGGAGGAAACCGGAGCACCCGGAGTTGTGCATGCTGGAGATCTGAAACAAAAACCAGAAAGTACTGGAGAAAATCAGCAGCTGTGGAGAGAGAAGCTTCATTTTCTGTAGTCACCTGAGGCATCCCACTTTGCAGCTTATTTTATGCATTAGGTCATGGTTTGGCTCATGTAAAACATTGGTTTGCCTATAGAAGCATCTTCTGTTTTGGACATATGGAAAAGCACTTAGACTATAATGGGCATTTTGATTTATTTTATTAGTGGATGGGATTGTTCTAATAAAGTGAAATAAAAGGAAGATACTATGGATGCTGGAAATCTGAAATAAAAACAGAAATTGCTGAGAAACTTAATTGGTCTGACAGAATTTGTGGAGTAAGAAACAGAATTAATGTTTCAAATCCAATATGACTCTTTTTCTGAAGAAACATTAAGTCTGCTTCTCTTCCTGATGCTGCCAGACCTGCTGAATTTCTCAGCACTTTGTTTTTCATTTCTCTAAATGGGACCGGAACGATGCCCTGTAGCACCAGTCCACTTGACTGTTACAGCTTCTTGAACTGTATTTTTATGGCTACATGATTGTCTAGCTTTCTTTCTCATGATACGTTTCCTTCATATTTCATCCTTTTTTTGTGTAGCGAAGTATCCCGTACTGGAGTTTGATGTGGTATGGGGAATGCTATCTCTTCAGGCATGCCGTTGTTAGATACAATGTTCAGTCCATATGTTCCGTATTGATCCTAGTGGTTAATTGGGCCTGAGTAAGTTAGTATTATGAATCTAGCTATCAGGAGCTGCCACAAGGCTGGCTGAAGAGGATAGCTGTGGCTGCTGAACAATTTACCCCTCTGGTCTTCCTTCGCCTGGTTTACTAATACAACAGGGCAGCTGTACATATAGGATACAGAACCTTTTTTGTACTTCTTTTACTTTCATTGTCCTCATAACCCTCTGTGAAGTTTCTCCTATCTGAAATTTATTGTTTAACTTCTGAAACTCTTGCACCCAACAAACAGACATTTATCTGTATAGATGTGGTACTGCTCGTCACTATATTAAGCATGGATGTTTCTGTCCAATATGACATTGGCAGTTGGGTGGCTTCCTGAGCAGTTGCTGTATTCTTAGAATTTCACTTTCAAAAATGGGCAACACTATCATGCTGGAAATGTGTTGCTGGAAAAGCGCAGCAGGTCAGGCAGCATCCAAGGAGCAGGAGAATCGACATTTCGGGCATGAGCCCTTCTTCAGGAACACTATCATGCTGTTGTTGCAGGTTAATTGGAAGGGACTTCAAAGTGCTAGATCGCTGAGTAGTGTTATTGGTTACCAGTTTGATATGCTGATCATCAAAATGAATGACAGCATTTATCCAGGCATCAGTCTGGAAGTATCCTGTAGTATACAAGGTGAAGGCCACTGGCATTGCCATCTCTACATACAAGGCTATCTGCAGGTTTACTTCTAACAGATAGCAAAGTGTTGAAGCTAGCTGAGAGGATAGCCGTATCTGCTGAGTAGATAATCCTTCTGGTCTCCCTTCACCAGGATTAGTTGATTGATACAACGTGACAGCTACTGATAAAGGAATTGAGGCTTTTTATATTTCTTAACTTTACGGACTTCACTACTACGTTTCTATGCCTGAGCTCAATGGATGACATAAAGGTAAGTGCAAACTGCACTTAGCCAGTACAACTTGACATTTCTGTCAGCCTTTCTCTCCGCCTTTGCTAAATCAAATGGAAAAGGGGACACCGAGCGCAAACCAGCAAATTCCTAACTGCAAAAAAAAATTTACATTGCTTCACCTTATTAAACCCAAGGAGGGAAATGGAAAGCAATGAAGGTAAACAAAGTAAAATTGATAAATGGAAGTCCTGTTGAAGAGCAAAGCAGAACTTCTTCAAGGTAGGCATTCCTGCAAATAAGCATTGAAATAAAAGCAAAATATTTTGAATGCGGGAAATCTGAAATAAGAACCAAATGATGGAAAAGCTCAGTAGGTCTGGCAGCATTCATGGAGAAAGTAACAGAGTTAAAATTTTCTAGTTGAGTATGATTCTTGTTTATTCTGAAGAAGAGCTATATTTGACTTGAAAATTTGTTTTTATTGACATTGCTGTAGTTCATACGGGCTCTGGAAATGTGAACCAATGCAAATTTTATACTCTTTGGTGAAATCTCTGGCATTAACAAGTAGCAATCCTGCTTGCAGGAACCTGGCTAGTTCAGTTGCTTTAATGCTTAGCATCAGGTTCAAATTAACATCAACAGCACAGCTCAAACCCCATACCAGCTAAATAAAGTTAAAAAGGTAAAGTTACCATAACGCTATTCTTTTATGAGACAGAGATGACTGGTGGTTGTTTAACCTGATGGTCAGCACACTTTTAGCGAGAGTAGAGATTGAGAAGCTAACGTTAGCCAGTATGGAAATTGAAACCACACTATTGGTTTCATTCTGGATTGCAAACTACCTGCCCAGCTAACTGAGCTAACTGATTTCTGCATTCTAACTTGGCAAAGTGTTGAATATTTGATCGAGAGTGTAATATTGCAGTTACATGCATACGCTGCTTTTAAAGGGCACAATCTTCACAAAATGTGCTTGGCAAACCCATGTGATAAGAGTCAGAATAGTAATATGCCATATAATGTCATGCATTGTGATAACGCAGTGTTTCTGTGAAATCTGTGCTCCTTTAAACAGATTTTCAATGTATGTTAAACAACTAATTTTACATTCCTGAAGAAGGGCTCATGCTTGAAACGTCGATTCTCCTGCTCCTTGGATGCTGCCTGACCTGCTGCACTTTTCCAGCAACACATTTTCAGCTCTTATCTCCAGCATCTGCAGTCCTCACTTTCTCCTAGAAAATTTTACATGATGCTTCACTTAATCTAATGGCTTGAAGTGAAAGCTAAATTAAGCTCTTTATATATTATCTCATTATTCTCTTCCCTGTATTCCCCATGACCTCTTACCAAAACATTTTTGAACAAATATTAAAGACCTTTTATGGGATATCTTGCTGACTTGTTCTGAATCACTATATGATTCTTAATGGTACAGCCACTCACACAGTTTTCATGATAGTCTCTCTATGATCTCCATCAATAGCATGAATTAGCCCCGTTTTCTAATGTTTTCTGACAAATTTATAATCAAAAACATGGAACCATGCTGTCTCTTGCCAGTGGACCCAAGGCATAAAATACTGCAACAGAGAAAGGTTGAGATACATTAATGTTTCCAGGTGGTGTATCCTTTCTACAAACGAAGTATTATGTGGCGATTCACATTAATAATGTATAACATATTAATATCACTGCATAATTTGCAACAACTGTGTCTTTTTATTTTGGATTGTGGACCAAAGTTGGGAAATGAGTACTTTAAATCAAGGGTAGTGGAAGGGTGTTACTGTCCTTATAAGAACAAGTCACTGGCACTCATTTTGGGTCATGGTTACATAACTCTTGAAGAACTAGGACTTTTTTCTTTAGAGTGTAGGAAACTGACGGGTGTCCTTATAGAGGTGTATAAGATCATGAGAGGCATGGATATAGTGAATGCACTCAGTCTTTTTCCCAGGGTTGGGGAATTGAAGACAAGAGGGCATCACTTTAAGGTTAAAGGGGAAAAAATAAAAGGGAACCTGAGGAGGGAGCTTTTTTACATAGAGGATGGTACACATGTGGAATGAGCCAGCAGAAGTGGTTGAGGCAGGTACACTAACAAGGAATTTGGATAAATAAGAACATACATGGATAGGAAAGGATTAGAAGGAGATGGCCAACTGCAGGGAAATGGGGCTAGCGTGAACGGACATTTAGGTTGGCATGGACCAGTTTGGGCTGATGGGCCTGTTTATGTGCAGTAAGACTCTATGACTCCATGGCAGAAGCTTCTAGATTGCAAGAGGAAAAGTCCCCCCAACCACCCACCCACTTTTACTTACTCTCACTCACAGTCTCCAGTGAAATAACTAAGACCTGGAAAATAGCGAACTATTTCCCCCACTGTTTGCTATTAACGGTTGCCTCAAGCCAGTGACTGAAAGACTGAACAATTACTGTGCCAGTTGCTCTGTGTCTGCAGTAAAGAATTCAAAAATACTTGTAAAGAATAAGAAGCTCAGATATCAGATGGACTTGTCAAACAAATAGGAGGCCCCATTGAATTCTATGGACTGGTGCTATTGAACATTTTTTTCCCCAGTATTTTTTCTTCACCCATAATATCCATGTTTGTTTGTTTATCTGTATGTGCATTCAAACATTTAAGAAACGGAGTAAAGTTTCAGCTAGTATATGTTTATACTTCATGGTTTTGTTTGCCCTTGGTTAAAATTGATGCCTTTGTAATAAATAATAGTTTCTTAATACAGAAAGCTGGTCAGTGTTTTCTATTAATCTAAGTTCATTAGATAGGAAAATTTGGGACTTTGAGTATGATTAAATCTTTAACTTTTGTGATGACCCTGGGAATAAGTGAGGCTCAAGCATCAATGGATTTTCCTAAGTGGGTCACATGTTTAAATGTTGTGTTGAAATTTCACATTATATTGCTGCTTTGCAACAACTAGCCTTTCAAAAATTAGTGTAATTAGTCTTAATGCTCTTTTAACAGCATTAACTATGGCAGTACTTTGCAAAGCTATTAATCTGTGTTCAAAATAAAATTAAACTAAAAGGTCTCCAATTTTATAAATGTAGCAATCTGACAATTTCTAAGGCAATAATATGAAAAATACTATTTCTAAGGCAGTTTACTGATACCATCACAGGTTTAATTTCATAGCCTTGTGCAGAGTCACACTTTATTTTGGGAAAAATATAAGATGTCCAGCCAAGTAGTACCCAGAGATGAAATTCTAGTACCTTCAGGCCTGGTTGTCTTTCAGGCAAGAAAATCACAATCAGACTGTCAAATTCCAAATGATTTTCTTGACATTGTCTGAAATGCAATTCCTCAAAAGCAGCATCCAGAAGAAGCTGTTCAGTCCCATGATAACCCTTCCAGCTGCCCTTACCAACAATCATAATTCTGCCTATCTTGCCCTAAATGACCTTCCTAACAGCATCAAGATACGTGCTTTGTTTTCCACATTAAACACTGCAGCTCAACACATCGCAATGAAGCTAAAATATAACATTTTGTAGGTCAAATTAGAAGCTTCACTGGAAATGCTACTCCTGAGAAAAGCCGATAGAGAGCAATTTCCTTTTGAGCCTATTCAATATAGTGGTTTAAAGAAAATATGTTCAATTTAAATCAAAATATTGAAGCAGTGAGCCATTTTATAAATCATCATACTGCACCTAAAATACCTGTGTACCCTTCCAAGAATACTGCATAAGGTTCTCGAAATTTAAGGACAAGTTGCTTAAATCCCACTCCATGTGGGAAGATAGCTCACCACCTTATCAGACTGGATTCTTCTATCAGTGTTCACGTAGGCACCAGGAATATTTAAAATGCTCATTTTGATGCTACACATAGCAAATCATAACGCTAACCTGCAGCAAAGGAATGAATAAAGCTGTTATTTAAGTGGATTGTCCACTCTATATAGTTTAATTCCTGATAGACCTTTTCGGCTGCTGGACTCCACATTCAACAACTTCAGTTTATTTCTAATAACCTTTTGTTTGTACTGTACTGCTGAAAATAGTTTTATTTCCAGTGATGGATAATTTAGTAAGTCTGCTTTTAGGAACTGAAGAATGTTGAGAATAACAAAGGAGCTGGAGAGAGCAAGAGTATTTCTTGTGTCTTCACTTCGGAGCAATGTGAGAGAGGTCTGCGCCTCACCAAGGAGGCTGTCACCACCGTGTGTAATTTACTGCAGTCACACTACAGCTTCAAACAAACCGTTGTCAAGGTCACTTTAATAACTAACAAAACAGAAATTGCTGGAGAGGCTTAGCAGGTCTGACAGCATTTGTAGAGAGAAATCAGAGTTATTGTTTCGGGTTGGGGTTCACTTGCTAACCTTGCACAATGGACTTCCATCAGGCTCCAGCAGCATCTCTCAGTTTGTGATGCACCGTTTGAGAAGTCTCAAAAGCACCCAGCACCTCGGGAATATCGACTTCCCTTTCCCAATAGAGAGAGCAAATCGAGATGTGAGATTAGGCTATCCTGTATTCCATTGCTCCCTAAGGTTCAAGTTGCTCCAGATTTTACCTAATTTGCCTTGTATTCTCTCACCTGCATAAGCAACACTTCCAGTGCCTGGGTTTTTCAGAAGACCCAATGAGTATCATTTCTGTGCAACATAATCAGTAATTCTATCCCTTTTATCAGTTTTATTCTGGCTATTGACGGAGTGCAGCGTAGATTCACGAGGTCAATTCCTGGAATGGCGGGACTACCTTACGCTGAAAGACTGGAGCGACTAGACTTGTATACCCTTGAGTTTAGAAGACTGAGAGGGGATCTGATTGAGACGTAAAAGATTATTAAAGGATTGGACATTCTGGAGGCAAGAAACATGTTTCCGCTGATGGGTGAGTGCCGAACCAGAGGACACAGCTTAAAAATATGGGATAGATCATTTCGGACAGAGATGAGGAGAAACTTCTTCACCCAGACAGTGGTGGCTGTGTGGAATGCTCTGCTCGAGAGGGCAGTGGAGGCCCAGTCTCTGGATTCATTTAAGAAAGAGTTGGATAGAGCTCTCAAGAATAGTGGAATCAAGGGTTATGGAGATAAGGCAGGAACAGGATACTGATTAAGGATGATCAGCCATGATCATATTGAATGGTGGTGCAGGCTCGAAGGGCAGAATGGCCTACTCCTGCACCTATTGTCCATTGTCTTATCAGTGTCTTAATCAGTGCATCCTGATACTATTCAACAGAAAGACAAAATTTAAAAGTAATTGTAAATGCTTGAAATTGGAATGCCTTTTATTAAACCAAGTGTTGTGAAATTGGTGCTTAGTCTTGTAACCTGATGACTTAAAAATGACAGCCTTAAAAATGATATCCTGTGAAATTCTGGAACATGTTCCAGCTCTGTAAACACACTCAGACCCAGTTATTGCACATTTGAAGTAATTAAAGTTTAAATAAGTAACAATTATTTTGAGCCCTGAGAAACAGCTAAACAAAAAATAAGAAACAAAACTAAAAACAGGCTGTTGACTGTAAGTCAGAGTGCAAAATACAACGTTGTAATAGCAATGCTTTTGTAGAGAAGGCAGAGGTTTCTCGGGGTATTAAACAAATTCTGTACTCTTAAAGAAGAAATTATGATATTGCTAAATACACTGCAGAATAATTGAAGATAGCGAGTACCTAACTCTTTTGCAATTACTTTTTTTTTTAATTTTACCTACTTACATTTGAACACATCTGTATTTAGAATAGCAATGCTATCTGCATTTTTGAATCACTAATGGTGCCTTTTAAGAAACCTGTTTGAACCTTTGCTCTCAATATCTTCATAATGTATTAATGTCCCCTTTGTGCCACATCCATTTAATTTAGTTATTTAAGTAGCAACATCTGAGAAAATTCTCCACGCATCACCTCTGCTCCTCACCCTCCTCAACTGTCACCAGGTCACACAATGAGGTTATCATCATAGAATCCCAACAGTATGGAAACAGGCCATTCAGCCCAACAGGGCCACACCGACCCTCCAAAGAGGTTTCCTCCTAGACCCCCCCCCAAACCCCCAATGTCTGTAACCCTGCATTTCCCATGGCTAATACACCTAATCTATATATTCCTGAACACTATAAGCAGTTTAGCATGGCCAGTGCTCCTAACTTGCATATCTTTGAAGCTGTTTTAAATTTCTCAGTACTTTTGAGAAGGTTTACAATGAAGTAGCACATGCACTGATGTAGATGTTCTGTTCCAGTACAAAAAGACTGCTTCCATGGTTCATTGATTGTCACTTTGGAATCAAATGTGGTGTTATCATTATATTGAAAATTTAGATAATGAATTGGTGATTGAAAAATTATTTTGAAAAATGTTTTGTAGGATGAAAGGTATATATGATTCTTATTGCCAAATGTTAACTTATCTGTTTAGCATAAACCTCTTTGCAGACTTCTATAGAAGCACTTTCATAAAAAAAACCCATTCCACAAATGAATGGTCAAAGGGAAAATATAGACTAAGTGACATTACTGAGAATGTTATCAGTTTAAAACAGATGGGAGCTCCAGCCTAAAGGGATAATGTATTTAGAAGTTGTATCACACTTTTTAACACAAATGAAATGCTTGCCAGCACCCTTTAATAAAGTAGCTAAAATGAACATGACTGTCTTGATTGAGCTGTTTTCTAGATTAATGTTTATAAATTCAAGCCAATTTTTTAAAAAAAAACAGTAAAACAAAATGTATGAATTCTGTTAAACCATATTGACATTTCTTGGTTACATGCAAAAATTTTTCCATTTCAGAAAAATTTGAATATGTTAATGGCATTTTCAAAAGCAATATGTTAAAAAAAGTCTAAAATTTTCAAGCTATTATTGCATACATTTCCAGTAAATAAGTCTGTTATTTTAGAAGTCATGGTGTAAAATTAAACAAATTAGCCAGTACAAACCATAATTTTTCTGTTGCCCTTTCAAATTGCTAATGTTCTTTCATATATTTTTCCTAGGTCTTGACTGAATGAATAGTGTGTTAGAAAATTATTTCCCCTTCCCCCGCCCCACGCGAGTACATTTTGGATGTGATCCCAAATTCACAGCAAAGTAATGATCTTCCTATGAAATTCTAAACCGTAACTTGCAAGTTGCAGAGCTTGGTGGCAAAAGTTAGAATTATCCATTCCCTGCAGATGCTTGGGTTCTTATCTGTGTCCTGCAGCTCACACTGACCTTGTCTCAAGTGATTTAGAGTTATAGCAGCTCACTGTGGTGGCATTTTGAGGTTGAAAAAGACTTCATAGATCACGCAGACTCAGAACAGTGCACTATCTAAATTTAAGACAATCTGTAGAAGTATGTCTTTAGGAAAAATTGAAGAATACTAAACAGGGCTTTGCAGTTAGAAAACTCAAACAAAACGGCATGAATTCAGTATTAGACTGAACAAAGGCTGCGGAAACAAAATACAAAAATAAATAATTACATTTTCAGGTGTTTGATTCCAGAGCCCGAAAAGCTCCTGCTAGTAATAGATGAAACCCTGATGGGTTTGGTGGATCTGATTGCTGCAATGTTCAATATTATAAAAATCTGCAATAATCTAGAGCAGGGGAAAAACAAACTTCTCTTATCCAGCTCCCAGTTGCTAATTATGGAAGACGTTTTTTCAGATGCCTGACTTCTGTGACCTGTTCATTTATCTTAACTTCACTCTTGCTGATATTTTCCAAGCAATTATAGAAGATTTACTATTTGTTGTTTCTATCCCCATTACCATAATGACCAAAACAAACAAGAACACTTGTTTTAGGCCTTTTCTAAACCTGTTCTGCATCCAGAAACTTAGAGGCGCCAAACAGTTGGCTATGTCAATTTCTTACCCTTTTCTTTTTTATGGAGGTGCCCTTTATTGATTCAAGTGTTCTTCCAAGCACTTTGGTTGAGTTGGGAAACTTGTAGATGAGGAAATACAAGAGTCAATACACAGCTTTCCAGCTGATTGAATAACTGGTAGTCTGCACTGCCAGAATGCCTCGTAAAATTCCTGTAATTCTGCTCAGCCTTCTCACTGTCACAGATGATGCTTTTTACTATGGTTCTATCCCCTAGCTGTGGCTAACAGTTCGTTATCCCTCTCAAATGGTTCTTCATATGTGCTTTTAGATAGGAGCTCTTGGGAGGTGACTTGTCTGGGAAGGTACTCTCAGAACAATTGAATTGTACCCAGTTATTGATGATTAAGATAAAGATATGACAGATTTTAAGTTTCAGACAACAGATATTAATAAATAACTTTTTGGAATTTTAGGAACTTGATTTTGTGATAAGTAGCAAATGGAAGTGGTTTTGTTCGATGGGGTACTTTCTTCAGAAATTAATTCTAATATGGTTTGATGAAATTGAAAGTAGTTTTCAGTACAAATATTATAATTCTAAAATGCAAACTGACTACTTCCGCTACCTGACATAAAGCAAACGGAATGAGTATAGCATAATAAATGAACTGACGCAGCTGGCCTGAAGTATAATGCTGTGAAGTGGAAAAATAATGGAATTTCAGAAAAGAGTAAAAATGACCCAAAATACCGATGTATATTGCAGTGCAGAGGAAAAACCAATAACATATAATGACAAACTGAACAATCTGCAAAAGGCAATATGTATCCAACTATTCAAATGTCAAAATTTCATTAACATTGACAATTAAATTATGCTGTCTTTGTTGGGAAACCACAAAGTTTTGCTTTTAACAGCATGGCATGACAAATATTTCTTTTGGGAAATGGATAATAACAATTTTTCAGAGTTGGCTTTATGATAATGTGCAGCAACACATAAATTATAAAAATGGATGAGCAGTATTTAACAAATAATAAAGATAAATCATTTTGTGTCAAATAGGTAATGGGTTTCTGTTTAATGAGGTGTACCACACATGCCAAAAACATAAGAAACAGGAAACCTGCAGATGGATTACCATTCATTGTTGCTGTTATTTTACTTTCCCCATAGCAATAAATGAGCATACAGTGTTTCAATCTTGGACAGAAACATTAATGCATTGTATTGACAACCTATAGATTTTTAAAATTATATTTTATTCATTCTTTGTGCTCTTTGCTGCAGCCCACTGCATTGTAACTCAAATATAATGCTTGTAAAACTGATTTTCAATTTTAAGAAAAGCTCTTTCTTGTTCCATGCTTCATTATTTTAACCAACTTGCCTAAAACTACAGGTATATTGTATACTGTGCTTTAGTGTACAATGCCTAATTGATTTCTCTGAAAGTTCTCCCTCTGTTGACATCAGTATTTATTTTGAATGGGATAACGCTCTACTAAAATTAATGAAGAGAAGTTTCAGGTGAATAAGTTAAGATTAAAATATGCTTTGGTGTAATTTCAAAGGCCATATACCTGAGGCAAAATGTATCAGAAGCAAAGAGATTTTCCATTATTTTAACAGCCTGTAACTTTCTTGTCGCAATGACCAATTGATTAAGACTGTCCTAAAACAAATTGTATGTGCAGAGTAAGAAAGAAATCTCTTACTGGGATGAAATTAGAAACTTTTGTGTTAAAATACTCAATCCCAAATATCAAGTCTCATGTTTGCAAAGCAGTAAAACTTACATTTTAGAGTTGGATAGAGCTCTCAAGCTTAGTGGAATCAAGGGTTATGGAGATAAGGCAGGAAGAGGATACTGATTAAGGATGATCAGCCATGATCATATTGAATGGTGGTGCAGGCTCGAAGAGCAGAATGGCCTACTCCTGTACCTATTGTCCATTGTCTATTTTGTTTTGCATTGTTTTACCATATGAATGCTACAAGCGTGGGGACACCACTACCTGTAAATATATCATCGTTCTTCCAATGTCACTGAGTCAAAATCCTGGAATTCCTCCCCTCAGCATTGTGAGTCTACCTATAGCATGTAGACTGCAACAGTTCAGGAAGACAGCTCACCACCACCTCCTCAAGGGTAACTAGGAATGGGGCAATGAATGTTCGCCTCGCCAGGGATGTCCTGTGAAGGTGTTTTTAAAAAAGAGTTGTGGCAAAATTTATACATTTCCTCTCATATCTAACATGGTATTCCACATAACAAGATTTGAATAATCTAATTGGCAGGAAAACATATTGACACAGCTATTACGTATTTTAAACATTTTATCTGACAGCCAGGTGTAAGATGGAGGGATCAAACAATTCAATTCGAATGTAGACATCTTATAGTATTTACTCAAGTAGATGTTTCATTTGTTAAAAATATAAGATTCTAACTTAAATGTTGTGTGGCTCCTGTTCAATTGTTGGAAACTACTTCTGAATGTGTGTTTGAGATTTTCAGAGATTGTCTGAAAATTCTAAGTAAGACGGAAATAAATTGTTAATAGTGATACAGAATTTGGCTAATTCTGAAAAAAAACACATTTTATTGAAACTTTTCATCTTGCACTCATCAGGATAATTTGCAAGCAACGCCACAAAGGGGAAATGATGTTTGTATTGCTTGGGATGACAATGCTGATCAGTTAGCTGGTGGACTCTGATTTGTGGAGGCGTTGCCATGGATAATTCACTAGGTAATAATGACTGACAGCAGTGAAACTTTTTTTAACTTTTAAATCAGATAGTTGACTCTGGTTAGAAATAAGCCAGAGAATGGCTGTCACTTATTTTGTTGAGGGAAAACGCATACATGTTCTTCTTGTCTGCAAACAAATTGGGACCTATATATAAATGTATGTAGCTTACAGTACTGCTGAAGTTTGCCATACTGTGAGGCCAAAAGATGATGTTGTTATTGTCAGCTGAATTCTTTGCACCACTCAGGATTATTAAGCAAATGGCCAATCAGGGAATACTATCTAATGTTGAACATTGTGTTGTGAGTTTTGAACCATGGGTTGGTTACTATGTACGACCAGTACCTTGCTTGTTGCAAATAGCCAGAGGGCTATGTTATTTCAGGCAGTCTGCTCGTACTTATTACATAAAGGTTGCATGCATACCTACAATGAGTTATGTGTAATGTCAATGTCAGAGCCGTTGTGACTTTAATTATGTAGACTTGTTTTAAATTTAAACAAAGCTTGACAGTTAACTGTCAGTTATCATTAACTGGTACACTTTCCTTGGCCTCAGACTAATTATTTGCCAACCAATTAACACTCTCCTCTCATAAAGTATGTGTTGTTTTCCCATTATTTCAGTGTTGATTACAAATTATCCTAATAAACGCAAGATGTAAATCATCAACAAAATGTGTCTTTTTTCAACAATACTACAGAATGGAATGGTACATTGGAATGTTAACTTACTTCTACTTGCTGGAAGGTTGTTAAAAAAAAATTCTATGAAACCTAATGCTTGCTACTGGTGACTTAGTCTTTACTTTTAAGATTTGCTACCTATAAATCAGAGTCTAGTTAACTCTGCTGTCACAGATAAGAAAAAGTCCTGAGATGCATGATAAAACAAATAATGGAAAAATATGTACAGAGTTCTCTGATGATCCCTATGGGTGCCACGGATTTATCCCACGTTCTGTCTAAGTGAGAAGAAAAGTAACTCTTTGGAAAATTGAGACTTTTTACAACCCAACCCTACCCTTCCACAAACAATCTCAAAAAGTAGTGATCATCACTATGCTTTATATATAAATTAAAGCTTGCTTTTATGTTCTGTGTTTTTCATTATGATTCCCTTAAATAACAAAAGTCTTTTCCAATGTGTTCAAGAGTCAAAAAATGTATTGATCTTTTGGAGAAAGAATCAATGGTTTCACTTTGGCTATTATTTTCTGTCATGTAGGTACAATAAGACTAGATTCTACTCCTCTAGACATAACCTGATCCCGCTGCATCTGGGAGATTCATTCTTTCCACATCAGCAAACACAAAGTAGAAGTACAGCATGTTTCTGTTTGTTACAAAATGGTTTTTATATTGATCGATCTTTGGGTAAAATGTCCTTTTTATCCTTGTTGAGTGCCAGCTCACCAGCATCAGATGTTTATGATGCATGTACAGCTACAAAGCAATGATACAGACACATTTACAAAAGGTTCATATTCCAACCAGGAATTAAGAAGTGTATATTTAAGACTTCATCCTGATTTCCTCTCCAAGGCTCTGTTCTGTTAATATTTTCTATGATGTAATTTATAGCTGCAAATCTTACAGCTATTACAGTGTTGATTATGTGACACTGTTGTTAGATCGATGCTACTTAAAGAGATGTCAGTTCAAGCAGAAAATTTTAGAGATGTCAATATAAATTATGAATTTTTGCACAACATTTCTTACAAGCCACACACTTTTCATCACAATGTCAATGATGAGGGAAACAAAAGAATGGTAGCCAAATCCAGGGATGATGCAGATGCAATAGGTAGGAGTGTATCCTGTCCAAAAAACAGAAGGAGTTTGCAGACGGCTATAGGTAGGTTAAATGAGTAGGCACATCTGGCAGCTGAAGAATTCTGTGTGAAAATGTAGAGGCTTTCACTTTGGCAGGAAGCATTAAAATACAGATGGCTAACAACTGCAGAATTCCAAGGCACAGAGCAAACTAAGTGTTCGGGTCCACAAAAGTTAATATTCAGATACAGCGTGTAATTAGGAAGGCTAATGGAGTGCCGTCCTTTGTTACAAGAGGAATTGAACATTGAAGTAAGCATTTTGCAAAATCTGCAAAAGATTGTCTGGGCTGACCCATTGTTCCAGCCTCTCCCTGACACATGGAACTTATTTATTCCTACCTTGACTTGATTTTTTTTATCCACTGATCCATTCTCTTCCCACTTAATCCATGATTCTTCTGACGATTTTTTTTGTTAATTTGAAAATTTCCAGTTTGCAGGCATCAGCTGTGTTCTCTACACATCCATTTTCCATTGAAATGGTCTAAGGGCTCTTTGCTTCTTCCTTGAAAGAAAGCCTGAACTTCTTCTAACTCTTATGCTACAGAAGCTCTTCTCTCCTTAATCCAATTATTCCTATTAGTATATTTTCTTCCTTTTCCCCCTTTATGTATCTATATAGTTTCTCCTTAAATGTCTCTGTGCTGGTTACATGTTGTTCATAATTCTGCCGTGTGGCTATTTATTCACTAAAAGTTTTTAAAAGGTTATCATATACAAATAATGATTTTTCAATTAAGTGCATCACTATGCATCTTTTATACCAACTTTATTGCATGAGCATTGGAATAATTTCAGGTATCTGTGAGAGCTGCTTTGGTTTTCTGTTCCAACAGATTCTTAACATTCATGCAGCATAACTGAAGCAGCATGGCTTCAGATTAAAATGACCATCAGCTGAGAACCAATCTATCAGTTTGACATGTTATCCAAAGACCTATCTGCATGCACATTTAACTTTGGTGGAATGAATAACATGCTGATGTTGCGAAGCTCCAAAAAGTAAAATATTTGAATAACTGTTGAATGGTAGAGAATGGTAGTTACTCTAAATAGATAATAGATAGCATTTGTTTAAATGTAGAATTGAATGTAATCTAGCAGGTCAGGCAATAATAGAATCCCTGGGTTGTGATTAATAACAGTGCAGTACATAAATGAGAATAAAGAACTTTTGTATTCATTGGCCCCCAACAAATTACAGAGCGTAGATTGCAAACTGCTTTTTATCTTTCTGTTGGCAGTGTTTTCATAGCATTCAATTTCTAGTCCTTTTTAAATACACATTTTCAATAAAAATCAGAACACTGCATACCATTTCAGTGCCTGTAATTATTATATGATATGAAATAATCTTAAATTATAGCAGAAAATTGAAGTGGAGAAAACAAACCGTTCTGCATTGGAGCAAACAAAAGGAAACCATTATATTTCTGCTGTAATGGGATTTAAATCTTGTTGCACTGCGTGAAAGCAGTCAGTGTGAATGAGACTTCACGTTACTATCTATCCTTACTGGACAGTAGAGTGAGGCTAATGTTTATAACATTTTGTTTTATAACCCTGATGTATTTTTAATGCTAACATCTTTTGACATGAGTTCTGGAATAATTTCTAAACTTTGTATTTAAAAATGAGGACATAATTTGTCGGGCAAGGTAATTCATTGAACTAGTAATTGACATTAATGTTCCGGGAACATGAGTTTGGTTTCCAGTGTGGCAGATGTTGAAATTTGAATTCAGTAAAAAGCTGAAATAAAGTGTGGCCTAATGAAAACCATGTAATTACTGCCGATTATTATAAAAACCCGCCTGGTTCATTGATCATTTCAGGGAAGGAAATCTGCCTTCCCTATGTGGTCTGGCCTACATGTGACTCCACACCCACAGCAATTTTAACTGTATTCTGGGCAGTTATGGATGGGGAATGGATGCTGACCTCGTCAGTGAGACCCACATTGTGTGAAAGAATAAAGAAAACACAGTTGGAGCATAGAAATTGTTTTGGATGTTGAAATGAGTGCGACCACTTAATTTTTGAAAGGAATAAATATATTCATAAGAAGACATAAGAATATTGGTTAACTGAGTTCAATTCTGAAGCGGAGCCATTGGACTCAAAACAAATTAATTCTCTCTCTCCACAAATGCTGAAGATCTGAGTTTCTTCAGCATTTTTTATTTCAGATTTCATGCATCTACAGTATTTTGCTTTCTTAAGAAAATATTGGTTCTAATCAATTTTTCTTGTTTATTTTTACTTTAACTAGAAATAAAACTTCAAATTAATTTTGTATTGAATATATAGAACTATTTAAATGTATACAGCACTTTTGATGAAGCAAAACATTCCAAGGCACTTCACAAGACTGTTATTACTGAGTACTTTGACTAAGTGTTTGGTCAAAGAGAATGTTTTTGAGGTGTGGTTGGTAAGGAGCCAGAGATATTCAAAGAGGGAATGATAAATCTATGGGCTGAGGCAGCCCTGGTCAGTCGTGGAGTGATTGAAGATTGAGGATGTGCAGGAGGACAGTATTTGAAGAGCGCAAACATTTCAGAGGATTGTAAAACAGTTGGCATTTACGTGGAGAGTCACGGGTGAAGCCATGGAGGGATTTGAAAATAAGGATGAGAATTTTAAAATCTAGGGTTTTCCAAACCAGGAACGAACAGTGTTTAGCCAGCATAAGATAGAAAAATGTTTGACATTAGGGGATGAAGATGCTTTTCAGCAGAGTAGAGTGACCTAACCATTGTGGGATTTTGTGGGATCTTTTTATATAATGTCAAAGCTTTGCTATAATTATGACTAGCTTTCTTTCTCAAGTCAACAGAAAATGATGATGAATGGGGTGGCTCAGTCGAGTAACAAAGTAATTAATTTGTGCACTCCACTGACACAAATCAGAAACTGTCTAGTTCACATAGAGGGAAAGGAAGCCAATCTAATATTAATATTAATAATAATAATTAATCTTCTGCCATTACATTGTCTCAGAAGTGATTACATTTTAAAGAACAAATCACATCCTCTTGTAAGCAATTATTTTAATTTGTTTTCCTCTTCAAATATTTTCCATGAGATAACTGATCCTTCTGAATAACTGCATATTCACATTCACAAGAGATTGTGGTCACTTTACTTTCTTATTTAGTGAATCCACCCACACAAATGCATTACCTTTCATGCTGCCAATCATGAGATTGGACAGAATAACCACTAGTTTAGGATGTGGTGGTCTGGTGGCAATTACATCAGGCTGGTAATCTAGAACAGCAGGCTAGTGTTCGGAGGAAGTAGGTTCAAATCCTATCATTGCAAATAGTGAAAGTTGAATTCAGTAAACTGAATCTGGAATAACAAGCTAGCCTAATGTAAACGCATATCCACTGTCAATTGTTGTAAACCCCACCTGGTTCGCTCTTGCCCTTTAGGGAAGGAAATCTGCCAGACATACTTGATCTGGCCTACATGTGACTCCAAACTCAAAGCAATGTGATTGACCCTGAACTGCTCTCTGGGAAGTTAGGGATGGGCAATAAATGCTAACCTAGACAGTGACACCCACATGCTGTGACTGAAAAATAAAAATAACTTTGATGTCATCAAAATTATTGAATTGTGTACTAAATTTATTTCAAAAATGGACACACTGTAATATATGATTTTTATATAGAAATATTAAAAAGATATATGCCAAGGAAACCTGTAGATTAAGGTAAATGTTCTGGGATTATCCATCGCAATGATCTCAGCCTGGAAGGGAAATGAAGATTGGGAAGTGGATACTTAGTTTGAAAGTACTTTGAGCATTTCTGCCATTTGGGGTAAACTGAGAACATCTAATTACTTCCAGAAATCCCATCGTTGGCTATCCACTGCTGGATCTTCACCAGAATTATTTTTTACGTTTTCTTTTATTTGCTTGTGAGGTGCATGCAATTTTGGCTGCGACAGTATTTATTGCCCATCCTTTGCTGTCCTTGAGAAGGTGGTGGTGAGCTGCTTTTTGAACTGCTGCAGTCCATGTGCTGTGGGTTGACTCACAATGCCAATAGGAAGGGAACTCCAGGATTTTAACCCAGCGATACTGAAGTAACAATGATATATTTCCAAGTTGGGGTGGTGAGTGTCTCGAAGGGAAACATGCATGGGGTGGTGTTCCCATGAATGTGCTGCCCCTGCCCTTCTAGATAGAAGTGGTTGTGGATTTAGAAAGTGTTGTCTAAGGATCTTTAGTGAATTTCTGCAGTGCATCTTCTAGGTAGTGCACACTGCTGCTACTGATCATCGGTGTGGAGAGAGTGGATCTGCACCCATCCAGACAAGTGGGGAGTATTCCATCACACTTCTAATTTGTGCCTTGTAGATGGTGGACAGGCTTTGGGGGGGTCAGGAGGTGAGTTACTCGCAGAAGTATTCTTAGTATCTGACCTGCTCTTGCAACAGCTATGTTTGTCTGGCAAGTCTAGTTGAGTTTTGGTTATTGGTAACCCCCAGGATGTTTATAGTGTGCGATTCAGTGGTAGTAAAATCAGTGAATGTCAATGAATTAGATTGTTTCTTATTGGAGACAGTCATTGCTTGGCATTTGTATGATGCAAACGTTACTTGTTACTTGTTAGCCCAAGCCTGGATATTGTCCAATCTTGTTGCATTTGAATATGGACTGCTTCAATGCCTGAGTCGCCACAAATGGTGCTGAATATTGTGCAGTCATCCCCACTTCTGACCTTATGATGGAGGACAGGTCATTGATAAAGCAGCTGAAGACAGTTGGGCTGAGAACACTACTCTGAGGAACTCCTGCAGAGATATCCTGTAGCTGAGATGACTCATCTTCAACAACCACAGTCATCTTCCTATGTGTCAGACATGACACCAATCAGCAGAAAATTTGCCCTTTCAAACCCATTATTTCCAGTTTTGCTAGGACTCTTTGATGCCATACTCAGTCCAATGTGACCTTGATGTCAGTCTCACCTCACCTTTGGATTTCAGCTCCTTTATCTGTGTTTGAACCAAGATTGTAATGAGATCAGGAGATGAGTGGCCCTGGCGGAAACCAACCTGGGTGTCACTTAGCAAGTTATTGCTGAGCAGAAGCTGCTTGATAGCAGTGTTGACGACACCTTAATAATTTCATTGATGATTGAGAATAGACTGATGGGGCAGTAATTGGCCCAGTTGGATTTGACCTGTTGCCTGTGTACAGAACATACCTGGGCAGTTTTCCACATTGTCAGGTAGATGCCAGTGTTGTAACTGTACTGGAACAGCTTGGCTAGGGGAACGGCAAGTTCTGGAGTACAAGTCTTCAGTACTATTGCCAGAATGTTGTCAGGTCCATAGCTTTTGGAGTATCTAGTGCCTACAACCATTTATTGATATTGCATGAAGACTGAAGACTGGTAACTGTGATGCTGGGGACCACTGGAGGAGACTGTGATGGAACATCCCCTTCTGGCTGAAGGTTGCTACTTGTTGCCTTAAAAGATGGCAATACTTAAAGAATGTTTCCTTTTTTCCTTCCTGCTCCCCCATATTAGCAGCCAGTCCTTAACTGACCCATTCCTTGGCTGGGTTGGTGGGAACTGGAGGTCTCATCCTTGTCTGCTGTTTCAGTGATCTCCTTTGGTGCTGGTGGTTACCCCACTCAGGGAACCAGTGAGCAAAGTTAAAATCCCACGCCGAAGTCCAAGTTGACTTTATTGACCCATGTAATGTCCTTTCACTAGCATTGTCATGGGTATGTGCTGAAAGATGGAAGATTTTGGTCCAGTTGATTTGTCATCTTTTCGTCTTCCTCATTTGTGGGGTTTGGGTATTACTGGTTCGGCCAGCATTTGTTGCTGATCCCTAATTGACCAGGAGGTAGGTGAGTGTCAACCATATTGCTGTGGATCTGGAGTCATTTGTATTCCAGATCCATTAAGATTGACCAGAATGCACTTCTGTGATGTTGGTGACAAGGAGTGATTCCTTCATGCCACATAGCAGAGCAGTATCACACTGAATGCATGCTGGTGGGTGCCTTGGCTGTGCATGAGATTAATTTATTTGATGATCAATTTCATAATATTCACATCCTCCTAACAAAATAAGTCTTTAATTATATGTGCAGAATTTGCATTTATAATTATACACAATATTCATGCTTAAAATTAATTGTGGGGATTGGGACGTGCTCCAAGGCTGAAAGTTCGCCAATTGGTCCAACTCTTTTGCATCGGCCTTGAAATGGAATTTGGTAGAATGTTGGCTTAAGGATTGTATGATTCTACTCTTCCACAGAGAATTTAGCAAAATAGAGCGGGAGAAAAACAATTAAATCAAAAGATAATTAGTCTGGAAATTAGATGTTGCCCACATGCTGTTCACCATGTCTGAGTAAAATGGTAATTGAACTAATTAATTTGCTTTTGCTTTTCTTTTCACTTGCTCAGATTTTTCTTGTGCATTGCCTAAGCTCTATCTAGGTTAAGTCTACAAAGCTAAAAGGTAGCAAAGATTTTAGAAAAGACAATATATTTATTTTATTTGTTATATCACTCTAAATTACAGACTGATAAAAGAACATGTGTTGCTTTTATTGTTTCAGTGCTCTGGATGTAGATTTGCTCATTGAGCTGGAAGGTTCATTTTCACCATACCAGCTAACATCTTCAGTGAGCCTGTGGACGAAGCATTGTTGATAATTCCTGCTTTCTATTTATATGTTTGGGTTCTTTGGGCTAGTGATGTCATTTCCTGTGGTGATGTTATTTCCTGTTCTTTTTCTTGGAGTAGTAAATCTGGTCCAAGTCAGTGTGTTTGTTGATAGAGCTCCGGTTGGAATGCCAGCTTCTAGGAATACTCGTGTTTGTCTCTGTTTGGCTTGTCCTAGGATGGATGTGTTGTCCCAGTCGAATTGGTGTACTTCCTCATCTGTATGTAAGGCTATTAGTGAGAGAGGGTCATGTCGTTTTGTGGCTAGGTGATGTTCATGTATCTTGTTAGTTAGTTTTCTTCCTGTTTGTTCAATGTAGTGTTTGTTACAGTCCCTGCATGGTATTTTTTTTTTGATTGGCTTGGACCCTATGACATCACCATAGGAAATGACATCACCAACCCAAAGAAACCCAAACATAGAAATAGAAAGCAGGAATCATCAGCAATGCTTTGTCTGAAGGCTCAGTGAAGATGTTACCTAGTATGGTGATGCAATGTCTGAAAATGAACCTTCCAGCTCAGCAAGCAAACCTACATCCAGAACCTCAACCTGAGCTACAAATCTTTTCAAAACTCGTTTCAATGCTACGTGGACATTAATTCTAAAGGAACCCTTGAATCTTTTCACTTTGGCTTCAAACCACTTTCATTCAAAGGCTATAGTTCAATACACTTTCACTGTTATTGTTAGACACCAGACTATTGAATACATTTAAGGAGGAGGTAGACAGATTTTTAATTAGAAATGAGTCAGAGAATTATGGAGAGTTGGCAGGAAAGTGGTATTGAAGCTGAGATGACATCAACCATAATTGCATTGAATGGTGGAGCAGGTTCGAGGTGCTGCTCCTGCTCCTAATTCTTATATGGTTGATCACATAATCTTCTCCACTTCCCTGCTTTTTGCCCTAACCCTTGATTGTTGTACTGATTAAAAATCTATTTCATCCATGAATGTATTTAATGATCCAGCCTCAATAGCGTTCTGCAGTAAATGATTCCACAAATTCACTGCCCTCTGAGAGAGGAAATTCCTCCTCATCTCTGTGTCAAACAGGTGACTCCTTAATTCTGGAATTGTGTCCTCTAGTCCACAACTTTCCCACAAGGAGACATAACCAATCCACATCTACCCTGTCAAGTCTCCCAAGAATCGGGACAATAGGGTCTCCTCATTCTTACAAGCTTCAATAAGTACAGGTCCAACTTAACCAATTCTCCTCATAAGATGGTCACCTCATATCAGGAATCAATCATACGAACTTTCTCTGGGCAGCCTCCAATGCCAGTCTGCCTTTCCTTAGATAAAAGGATAAGACCTCTCTATGCTCTGTTCCATTTGAAATAAAGGCCAACATTCCTTCCTTGCTAGCATTTTATGATGTATGCATAAGGAATTTCAGGAATTCATAAGGAAGCTGTAGCATTCTATAGTCTTCCTCCATTTAAATAATATTCTCCTGTATTCTTCCCTTCAAAGAGGATAACTTGGTAGGGGAAAGTCTGGTTACAATGTTAAACTATCATTTGCATAAACCACAGAGCATAGGGAGTGTTGATGACATGCAAACTATAACTGCATACACGAAGTCTATTGAAGGAAGAATGTATGTTTCGTTTTTTTTTGTCACTGTAGCTAGAGATACTGAAGTAGTCCATGTCCAAATGCAACAAGATCTGGACAATGTCCAGGTTGGGGCGAACAACTGGTAAGTAACATTACCAATAAGAGACCATCTAACCACCACCCCTTAGTATTTAATGGTGTTACCATCACCAAATCCCCAACTGTCAACATCCTGGGGCTTTCATTGAAACCCAACTGGATGCACCATATAAACACAGTGGCTACAAGAGCAGGTCAGAGGCTAGGAATACTGTAGCAACTAATACACCTCCTGACTCCTTAAAGCCCGTCCACTATCTACAAGGCACAAGTCAGGAATGTAATGGAATACTCCCCACTTACTTGGATGGGGACAGTCCCAACAACACTCAAGAAACTTGACACCATCCAGGAAAAGCAGCCCGCTTGATTGGCACCACATCCACAAATATCCACTCCCTCCACCACCGACGCTCAGTAGCAGCAGTGTGTACTATCTACAAAATGCACTGCAGAAATTTACCAAAGATCCTCAGACAGCACCTTCCAAACCACTTCCATCTAGAAGGACAGGTTCAGCGGATATATGGGAATAACACCACCTCCAATTTCCCCTCCAGGATACTCACCATCCTGACTTGGAAATATATCACTGTTCCTTCAGTGTCATTGGGTCAAAATCCTGGAATTCCCTCCCTTCGGGCATTTTGGGTCAACTCACAGCAGATGGATCACAACGGTTCAAGAAGGCAGCTCACCTCCATATTCTCAAGGGCAGCTCGGGGCGGGTAATAACTGCTGGCCCAGCCAGTGCTGCCCACATCTCTTAAAATGAATAAATTAAAAAACATTTCCCTATGTGGACTTTATTAAGAAGTTCTTGGTAGAACAGTTTGTCAAAACATTCCTAAGAAGGGGTTTCTTTGTGACTATCTTCTACACATATGCTGGGATTTGATATGAGCATCAAGGATCTTGTTCACTGCTTGGGGAACTTGATGCCTCCATTCCCAGTTTGACGAAAATTCTACCCTATAATCTTCTAACCAATATGAGACTGGAATGCTGACTACTCCTGGCACTTCTGTGGGTGCAGCTTGAAATTATCATGAATCTCTATAAATATTCAAGAGGCTGCCATAACAACATGTATTGTTTGCACACTTCATTTCTCAGCATCACCTCAAGCCTTCATTTATGATTATGGCTTATAACGTAAATTCTTCTAAGATGGACAAGGAGAATGGTTGCATTAGTTTTGAATTTTGATTCAGACATAATGACTTCTGTGTTATTGTCATTGCGCTCCTACACATTGTCAGAAGTCACATGATACCAGGTTATTGTCCAACAGGTTTATTTGGAATCACAAGCTTTCAGAGTGCTACTTTTTGGTCAGAGGGGTCACTCTGAAAGCTTGTGATTTGAAATAAACCTGTTGGACTATAACTTGGCGTCGTGTGACTTCTGACTTTATCCACCCCAGTCCAACAACCGGCACCTCCACATCACTTCTTCACATAAGACCTTAAATAGGTTGTATTTTTGAGAGTAACGCTAAATACACATGATTGTCGAGAATATTTGTGATGTTTTAGTGGAATAATACATGGGCTTTTTTGGCTAGCAGAGCTTTGACAATAATCTTTTTTTGAAAGTTTTCATTTTTACATTGCACTTGGGACTTTCAATCAAATGGAACTACTGAAATAGAAAAGATTGCATTTGCTCATTCCATCCAGATTTATCATCATTCGTTTTGATGTTTATAATTTGTTATTTGTAGGGAAAAGTCAAATCACAACCTTATAGAGATTTTGCTTTCAATCTAGAACTCTGATCAATTTTTTTCTATATACTGATACACATTTTTTCCAGAGAATATAATGTCAATGGGAGGCAATTCTGATGCTTGTGTGAATTTCAGCCCAGTTGAGAGACTCAAAAAGTGCACTCCCTTCCAAATTTTGCATTGTTTTACCCTCTACATTTACCGAAACTTATACTTCCATGCTGGGGGGACAGAAATACCTGTTTTCCTATTTGTCCTAGGGAAACAAAAACATGCCTAGACAAGTTGTCACTTACTGTTTGTCCCTGGACAAATATATTACGCTTGAGTCTCTTCAACTTCAAATCATAGAATACAAATCGAAATCAACCCATTCTTGAGGGAGTTGAACAAGATATACCACTGTCTAGTCTGCTTCAATGATTTCATGTATTTATATATCTTACATTATCTCACCTGTATATGGAAATTGTTGGATTCTTTTGAGATAATGGTATATTTTCTGGTATCTGTCATAATTAAGTGCATCTTTTCAAAATGTTGTTTCTTCAACTGACATGTGAAGCTGCTATCATACCTGGTATGATCTGTTGCTGTTATGGAAACATAGCTGCAGGGTGGCCAACACTAAATTGGAGGATATTTGATACTTAGGAAGGATAGACAAAAGGGAAAAGCAAGTGGCATTCTGCTAATAATAAGCAATATGCTCTACACATTAGTAAGAGAGAATTTGGGATCGAAAGAACTAAATGTAAACTCTGTTTTGGTTGAACTAAGAAAAAGCTTGAGGCAATAGACTTTTTAAATTAATTCATGGGATGTGGGCATTACTGGCTGAGCCAGTATTTATTCTCTATCCCTCGTTCCCTTGTGAAGCTGGTAATGAGCTGTTTTCTTGAACCGCTGCTCTCTATTTGTGATTTGGAGATGCCGGTGTTGGACTGGGGTGTACAAAGTTAAAAATCACACAAGACCAGGTTATAGTCCAACAGGCTTAATTGGAAACGCTAGCTTTTGGAGCGCCTCTCCTTCATCAGGTAGTGAAGGAGCAGCGCTCTGAAAGCGAGGGCTTCCATTTAAACCTGTTGGACTGTAACCTGGTGCTTGACTTTTAGCTGTCTATTTGATGTAGGTAGACACATAATGCCAATAGAGAGTGAGTTCTAGCAATTTAACCCAGCAACATGGAAATGGTAAAATATTTCCGAGTCAGGATGGTGAGGAGCTTGACTGGAAATTTGGTGATGGTGGCATTCCCATGTGCCTGTTGCCCTTGTTCTACTGGATTGTTGTGATTGTTGGTTTAGGAAATGCTGCTAAAGGAGTTTTGGTGAATTTCTGCATGGCATCTTGAAGGATGTACACTACTACTGCTGAGTATTGGAGGTGGATGGAGTGAATGCTTGTGGATGTGGTGCCACGTTGTCTTGGGTGGTGTCAAATTTCATGAGTGTTGTTCAAGCTACACTAATCCTGTTGAGTGTAGTTTTGGGGCCATCAAACAGTAGTGATAATGTCACTATAGAATTAACCATGTGAAGAGAGAAGCATGCAGCAATCATAGGTGACCTCATTTTGTTTATAAACTGGGTAACTTAATGATGCTGAAGCTGTGGAGAATGAGTTTATAAAGTGTGCTGGAGATGATTTTTCTAAGCAGAATGTTGAGAAAATGATTACAGGACAGGCTATTTTGTTTTTAGTACAGTATTATGTAATGACAGTTTCTAATATTCTTGTTGTAACATAATCTTTAGGGATGAGTGACCATAATATGGTAGAATTTTACATTACATCTAAAAGTGAAGCCAGGGTGTTAAATCTGTACAAAGAAAATTATGAAAGTGGAAGGAAAAATTGACTGAGGTTGAGTGGATAATCATCAAAAGGTATGACGATATGCTGGGCAATGGATAGTCGTTATTACATTGTTTACATCAATTATACATTGCTTCAAGACACAAGATAAAGTCAGATAACTGTGACTATCAAAGGAAGTTGAAGATTGTAAAAGAAAAAGCCTCTGTGTTGCTAGAAACAGTATTAAGCCTGAGATTTGGGGGGATTATAAAATATAGTAAAGGAGGACCAAGAAACTGATAAAGAAAGAGAGAATACAGTATGCATACAAGCTGGCAATAGCATAAAAATGGATTGTAAAAAATTTATACACGTACTTAAAAAAGAAACATTTAGCTAGGACAAATGTTGAGTCTATTACAGGCAGAATCAGGAGCATGTGTAATGGGAAATAGGGAAATGGCAGAGAATAGTCCTTTGATTCAACTGTCACTGAGGACCATACTGGAAATCTCCCAGAATTAAAAATCCAAAGGAATAGGGAGAATGTGGAACTAAAGGAAATCAACAATGATGTTGTGCTGAAGAAATTAACAGGATTAATACCTCCCAGGGACCTGATATTCTATGTCCTAGAGACTTTAAAGAGATGGCTATGGAGATAATGGATGCATTAGTGATCATCTTCTATAGGTTCTGGAATGCTTCCTGTAATTGAAAGTTAACAAATGTCACCCCAATATTTAAGAAGGGAGGGAGAGACTGAACTGGGAAATGCAGACCTGTCAGTCTTTAATCAGTCATAGGGCAAATGCTAGAATCTATTATAAAGGTTATGGTAAATGGACAGTTAGATAATAATCTGATTGGGAATAATGAATGCAAGTTTGTGAGTTGGCAATCATGTTTGATAACCCTGTGGAATTTTTGAAGAGATTAATAACAAAGTTAACAAAGGGGTGTCGGAGCATTTGGATTACTTGCATTTTCAGAAGGCTTTTGATAAAGTCCTTCTTGGAGTTTGGATAGCAAAACTAAAACACTTGAAATAGGAAGTATGGCATTGGCAACAATTAACAATTGGCTAACAGGCAGAAAGGTAAAAACAATGACTGCAGATGCTGGAAACCAGATTCTGGATTAGTGGTGCTGGAAGAGCACAGCAGTTCAGGCAGCATCCAAGGAGCTTCAAAATCGACGTTTCGGGCAAAAGCCCTTAACAGGCAGAAAGTAGAGAGTAGAAATAAATGGGTCACTTTCAGTTTGGTAGGTTGTGATTAGTGTGGTGCTGTAAGACTCAGTACCTGGGCCAGCTGTTCACAATATTGATCAATGATTTTGTTGTGAAGATCAAGTATAATGTTTCCAAGTTCACGGATGATATATAGCTAGGTAGGAACGTGCACTAGGATGAACATACAAAGTGACTTCAAGAGAATTTCAACAGATTTAGTGAGCGAGCAAGAACATGGTAGCTAGAATATATTGTGGAAAAAAAGTCAGGTTTACACTTAATGGAAAAACAGGTATGTGAAGTATGTCATAACAGTTAAGGAGTTGGAAAGTGTACATGTACAAATCGGACCTGAGTATCTTAGATAAGTTTCTGAAGACTAATGTAAAGGTGCAACAAACTATTAGATAGGCTAATGGTATGTCAGCCTTTATTGCAAAAGACTTTGAGTTCGGAGGTAGCAAAGGCTTATAGCACCTTGGCTACACTGCATCTGAAATATTGTGTGCGGTTTTAGTCTACTTATATTAGGAGGAATATAATTGGTAGACGGCATGCAAGGCAGGTTCACTCGACTTGTTCCTGGGATGGCTGGACTGTTCTACGCTAAGAGATTGGGTAAACTGGACGTGTATTCACTCGCATTTCAAGGAATGCAAGGTGATCTTATTGAAACCTAAAAAATACTTAAAACCAAGGTGTTTTCTTGGTTGAGGAAATCTAAAAACAGTTACACAATTTCAAGATAGGGGGAATCTCTTGGAATTCTCAATCAAGGATAACTTTAGAAGCTTAATCATTGAGCATTTTTAAAGTAGAGATTGCCAAATTTGTAAATTGACACAAAGAATTATGGGGGAGAAATGGCATTCATGTGAGTAATCAGCCATGATCAATCGATTGAATAGCCTGTTCCTGCTCCTATATTCCTGAGAGAAGCAAACTTTGGTGACATCTCAACATTTGGGAACTTTGAAGGATCAAGAATGATGATTCCCTATCCAGATGGAGTTTCAACATGAACCCTTCGGGGCAGCAGCTGTGGCTTATGATTTGCGATGTGGGAACTTTGGTATTTTGGTCAGAGACAACTGTGTTGGATTTTTAAGTGCATCCACTTTTGGCAAAAATTCAAAATAAGAATAAGCTGTTGGCATGTATTGGCATGAAATTATGTTTGCTCTAAAGAAAAGCACACTGTGTTAAGCCTGTGTAAAATGAAAAATCTATATAAAATTTAAATTTTAAATCTAACCAGGAAGATTTTGGTGTTGTTGAGAGTTCTCACATATTAACTGATTGATAATTGTATCCGATGTTTTTTGGAGTTTTCTTTCAGATTCTGACAGCACTATTTCAATCTCTTAAAACTTTGCTGCTGATGTTCAGAAAGTCATTTATTTAGAACTTTTGCTGTCTTCAAGAATTGACTTTAGGACAAAGTGATGTTGAAAAATATTGATTTGTCTTTAATTGTTGAATTGTCTTTTTATCTGTTTAGAAAAATACAAGATTTTGTCATATTTTGTAAATCATGATTTTCCTCACGTGATCGATTATTTATGTAAATGTGTTATTTAGTGATAACTACACCAAAACCAAAATGCAAAATTATTTTAGATCAGTTACCAGAATAGTATAACTCATTAGAAATATTTGATTCTGGGCATGCAGTAGTTTAATTGCACCATATGTTTGATGTTAGTCTAGATCCTAATCCTTCAGGAAGCATGTGGTCATTTTTAATTCGTTTTCACCTTGCAGCCCACGGACAACCTCCTCTTGCAGCTTGGCTTTATGCATTAGAATATCCTGCAACTATAAACAGTGCAGTTTATTTTACTTAGATAGGTGGAAAAATCTAATCAGTTATAAATTGTTCTAGAGCACTGTTTGATGGCTGGATTCACTTTGAAGGTCAGTTGAGGAATGTGAAAGTGTAAAACTCTTACCATGTTCTATGGTCACTAGGTGAGAGAAATAAAACATTTGTTTTGGTTCTGAAAGCTCCTCTTTACTATCAGAGAGCAAGAAGAATTAAGTAATAGAGCACACGGATAATAAAACTTCTCTCACACTCTTCATTCCTCTCTTGCTTGCCTCATCAACCACCAGGAGAGTAAGGATTTTGTTATAAGGTTTAGGATTATACAATAACTACCATTTGTCACAAATGTAAATTGTGCTAAACAACAGCTGTGCTGATGTAGATGCCAAGACCACAGACTGAGGTGTTTAATAAAAGCCTAGGTAGTGCTCATTACTTTGACCTCCTAATAAACTTGTATGATTATTTCAAAATAAAATGATCAAGGAAAATGTGTTGATATTTATAGATGTTATTTTCCTTTTACTTGTATTCATTCACAGCCTATATAGATGGTATATTTGAAGGTGAATAGAAAGGGAGATATGAGTGAAATTAAATTTCAGCCGGACATATTTTGATGGTATTGTGCAATCAATGACTAATTAGTCTGTTTATTTTCATTTGCTATTGAGATGTGGATGTCACAGGCAAGGCCGGCATTTTTTGCCCGCCCCTCTTTGCCCTTGAATTGAGTTGCTTACTTTCAGAGGCAGCTAACAGTCAACTGCATTGCCATGCGTCTGAATGTAGGTCAAACCAGGTAGGGATTTTTGAATGAAAATAAGTAGACAGAAGCGTGACCAGAAGGAAGCCAATAAGTCAGCTTCCTCTTCCACCTAGATTTAAATCACTTTTGATAAAGAAAGTCTGTTGCATTCTTTCTGCTGAGAAAGAAAGTCATTCATAATAAACAAACTTTATTTTGATTCTTTAAATGTCAGTGTGAGAAATCACAGGTGTGATGACACATAGTGTTATCTGACAGCATGTGGGGTAATAGTTACAGTTCAAAATGGATGAGAAAGAGTTATTAATATTTTATTGCGAAACCTGTGTTGAGAACCCAAACTCCCAACTTGTTTCAGAGCAATTTTGAAAAGAGAAAAAAAATCCAGATTCTTATTAGATATGAGAAATTCTCTGCACATCAGCTGTTTAAGAAAGCTGTTGACTGTTGAGAAATTAATGGATGTGTGTAGTAACTTTTCTCAACAGTTTTGGGATAAGAATTTTGAGGTAGAGCCTTGATTTTTAATACAAGCTGAGATCTTGAACTAAAAGCCTTAATGCAGAGTATTAAAAGTTAAAGAAGAAAATAGGATAGGCAGACACAATTCAGCCCCTTGATACTGTTCCACCATTCATCAAAATCATCGCTGTTCTGAATCTTTACTCAGTCCTCAGCTCCTTATCTTCCTTCACTTAGTATCTAACAAAGATCCAGCCCTCTGGTTTAAAATGATCAATGGTCAAACATAATTATGTTATTGTAAGATATGTTCTTTTAATATTTCTATTTTGTTTAAATATTTTGGTCATTAGAATTTTCAGTTACTGAGAACAAAACTGTCTTCTAAAATTTCTTCTAAAACTTCACTTGAGTGATTCAATTGGATAATATTAGCCCATGACTAACCCACATGGCCATGCTAAATTGCCCATAGTGTCCAGGGATGCGCAGGCTATGTGGGTTAGTCATGGGAAATGTAGGGACACAGGGATGTGGTTGGGGTCTGGGTCTATACAAGACATGAATTAAGTGGAGTACTGTGAAGAGTCTTGGATCACTCATCCACAAAAAGATATACTGACATTGGAGATGGTCCAGAGGAAGTTCACTCGATTGATTCCAGGTGTGGAGGGATTTCTTATGAGGTTGAGTAGGTTGTGCTTGTACTCATTGGAGATTAGAAGAATGAGACAAGACCTTACTGAAACATGTAAGATGCCTCGGGCCTTGGCAGGGTAGATGTGGAAAGGTTGTTTCTCCTTGAGGGGACTGTGGAATCAGAGGATATAATCTCTGTAAAAGTAAATGGTTTTCCTTTTAATATAAAGATGAAGTCTTTCTTCTCTCAGAAGGTAGTGGAATTCTTTATAGCAGAGGGCTGCTGATGCTGTGTTACTAAGTACATTCAGGGCCGCGATATATTTTAATCAGTAAGAATATCTGGAGTTATGGGGATAAGGCAGGAAAGTGAATCTGAGGATTATCAGATCATCCATAATCTCATTGAATGGTGAAGTGGACTTAATGAGCTGAATGACCTACTTCAGCTCCGACATCTTGTGGTATAGATCTTGGTCAGCTGGGTTATTCCTTTGGATATGGGAATTACTAGGAAGCAATCCATAACCTTGCAAGCCTGAATATGGTTGGGCTGGCTGGGTTAGTGAAGCTAGGATATATACCATTCAGTTAGATTCAGGAATAAATGAAGTGAATGTGAGAGGAGAGATCTTTCAGCCAGAGGATTAATGTTCTGAGCTATTAGCTGAAGGAACTAATATTATTGTGGGATCTCAACTCTGACAGTGCTTTTCTTCTGATAGTTTGCATAATAATAGAGATAATAAGAATATATTTATCCATTTTTCACTTGCAAAGTTGTAAAGCAGTTAGAAAAGCTGATTCCCCATATTAATGCTATGCAAGAGCACTAAGCACATTAAACGATTAAGAAATACCTCCTGATTCAATGGCAGGAAAGCCATTAACCCATTCCCTCAGTTCTTGGTAGAAGGTCTGGTTTGCTTTGTTATACTGATTGCTTTGTTAAATCTCGATTTAAGTTCTTGAAAGTGCTTGGCTCCAGTCACTGATCCTTGAAGCAGAGATGGCATGGCAAAGCAGGAACATGCAAAGGCAGTGGGAATATGGACAGGGTGAGAAAGCTGGCCTGAGGTTATACCTAGGTGGCAATATTGAGGACAGAGTTAACCACATCAGGAAGATACAAATTGACAGCTGGGACAATCAGAACTGAAATTATCATTTGAGGCAAATAAGCCAATTAGCCAAAAGCATATGTAACCAGAAAGTTGGAAACAGGAAGTTTAGAGAAATCATAGAGTAATAGGATCATTTAATACAGAAGATGCCCTTCATCAGTCTTCACCGACAAAAAGTACTACACTACATTAGTCCAATTTGCTCGCAGGTGGTCTGTAGCCTTGAATGTTATGACATCTCAAGTGCTCATCCAAGTACTTTTTAAAGGTTGTGAGGTTTCCCAACTCAACTATCCGCCCAGACAGTACATTCTAGATTCCCACCACTCTGTCCTTTTTATGACCCTTGTCATTAGCCCTTCAACTAAGGGAAACAGCTGCTTTCTATTCACCCTGTCCACGTCCCTCATCAATCAGCTCCCCCCCACCACCCCCAGCCTTCTCTGCTCTGAAGAAAACAACTCAAGCTCACCCAACCTCAGAGCTAAACTACTACTATCCCAGGCAACTTTCTCATATATCACATCTATCCTGTATATAGTGCAGTGACCAAAACTGCATGCTATGCTTGAGCTGTGGCCTAACCAAAGATCCAACATACCTCTCTGTTCTTATCATTTATGCCATGACTGAGAAAGACAAGTGTCTCCTTTGCCTCCTTAACAACTCTATTAGCCTTCCCTGCCACCTTCAGAGATCTGTTGAAAAGGACCCCAAGATTTTTCTGTTCCTCTGAGCTTCCTAGTATCCTGCCATTCATTGAGTACTCCCTTGTCTTGTTACTTCTTCCAAAGTGCATCACTTCTCACTTTTCAGGGTTAAATACCATCTGCCATAGATCTGCCTATTTGACCAGTCCATCTATATCTTCCTATAACTCAAGACCCTTCTTCCTCACTATCATCCACCCAGCCAATCTTCATGTCATCCGTAAACTTACTTCTCCATCCTACCCCCACATTTTCTTCTTTATCATTTTATTTATATATATATAAACAATAAGAGACGCAGCACTGATCCCTGTGGTACTCCAATGGACAGTGTCCTCCAGTCACACAAGCAGAACTCTGTCCCCTACCACTAAGTAAATTTTGGATCCAACTTGCCAGGTTACCCTGGATCTCATGTGCTTTTACTTTGTTTTTCAGTCTCCCATGTGGCACCCTGTCAAAGACTTTTCTGAAATCCATATAAACTACATCAGCTGCACTACCATCATTCATATACCTGGTCACCATCTTGAAAATGTCAATCAAATTTGCATCTCCAAGTGGAGACCAGTTCTTCCTTCAGAATTTTCTGCAATAGTTTCCTTTTCACTGAAGTGAGACTCACTAGTCTCCAATTTTACTCTACAGTGGACCCACATTAATTATTCTCCAGTCCTCTGACATCTCCCCTGTGGCCTGAAAGGATTTAGAAATGTGGGTCAGAGGCCCTATACTTTCCTCCCTCATCTCTCACAGCAGTCTGTCAAACTGCTCAAGAATTTCATAATCCTGTTTCCCAAATTTTATACTTACGTTCTCCATCTCCCAAGTGAAGACAAGTGTGAAGTACTCATTTAACTCTTTATCAGTGTCTTTTGGCTCCATGCCTGGATTATCCCAGTCTCTATTGGGCTGTACTCTTCCCCTGGTTTTTCTCTTTTCCTTGATATACTTATAGAATATCTTACTCATCAGTGATTTTTCACGCCCCCCCCCCCTTTGCTCTCCTAATTGTTTTCTTAACTTCCTCCCTACACTTTCTATATTCCATGACGATCTCCTTTGATTTGCTCCTATTGTACCTGTTAAAAACCCTCTTTTCTTCATAGGGTAAAAACAATGACTGCAGATGCTGGAAACCAGATTCTGGATTAGTGGTGCTGGAAGAGCACAGCAGTTCAGGCAGCATCCTGAAGGAGCTTTGAAATCGACGTTTCGGGCAAAAGCCCTTCATCAGGAATAAAGGCATGATGCCCAGGGGTTGAAGTGTTCCGAGGCAGAAGATGAGGCGTTCTTCCTCCAGGCATCGGGTGGTGAGGGAGAGGTGGTGAAGGAGGCCCAGGACTTCCATGTCCTCAGCTGAGGGGGAGTTGAAATGTTGGGCCACAGGGCGGTGTGGTTGATTGGTGTCCCAGAGATGTTCCCTAAAGCGCTCTGCTATGAGGCGTCCTGTCTCCCCAATGTGGAGGAGACCGCATTGGGAGCAACGGATACAATAAATGATATTGGTGGATGTGCATAAAACTTTGATGGATGTGGAAGGCTCCTTTGGTCCTTTTGCACCTCTGCCCTCAGACCCCACCCCTCCAACCGTAACAAGGACAGACTCCCCTGGTGCTCACCTTCCACCCTACCAACCTTCGCATAAACCAAATCATCCGATGACATTTCTGCCACCTCCAAACGGACCCCACCACCAGGGATATATTTCCCTCCCCACCCCTTTCCGCCTTCCGCAAAGACCATTCCCTCCGTGACTACCTGGTCAGGTCCACGCCCCCCAACAACACACCCTCCTGTCCTGGCACTTTCCCCAACCACCGCAGGAATTGCAAAACCTGCGCCCACACCACTTCCCTCACCTCCATCCAAGGCCCTAAAGGAGCCTTCCACATCCATCAAAGTTTTACCTGCACATCCACCAATATCGTTTATTGTATCCATTGCTCCCAATGCGGTCTCCTCTACACTGGGGAGACTGGATGCCTCCTAGCAGAGCGCTTTAGGGAAAATCTCTGGGACACCCGCACCAATCAACCACATCGCCCTATGGACTAATATTTCAACTCCTCCTCCCACTCAGCTGAGGACATGGAGGTCCTGGGCCTCCTTCACCACCTCTCCCTCACCACCCGACGCCTGGAGGAAGAACACCTCATCTTCCGCCTTGGAAGCTGCTGCTTCTAGTCTCTGTGCAAACAATCTGAGTACCTGCCACATTAGTGACAGCCCAAGAGTAACTCCTGGGTGGAAGAATGGACAGTCAAGAGCACAGTAGGACAGGAGGGTGCAATGTCCATAGTATTGTCATGGAAGAAGGTATGAAAAAAAGCATTGCACTGTGATGGACCTCTGCTAGATATTTAATCACTGCTAGCTTGACTACATGTGGAATTGGTCATCCTGAGCCCAACATGGAAGTGAAATTTAGGCACAGGCCTCTCTTCCTTTACTTTCAGCCAAGTGACTCGTGCACCGATAACAAATTTCTGTCCTACTTCATACTGCGCTGATAAGTTGCTACTGTGAAGACCATTTTTTTTTATTTTTCTGTATTTTTGACTAAGAACTGAAAAGGGAAAAATAACTGGGTTTCAAAGGATTGTTGGAAGATTGCTGCACTTCTTAAAAGCAAGTAACCTGACAGTCAGTGTAAGTGTAGATTACACAGTTGTTGGTACAGGCAGTGGGGAAGACAACTTACAGACCAGCTGGAGCCAAGGGCCTGTGCACAAATGGGGATTTGGCAGGTAACAAGTAGCTGACTGGTCTTACTCCACCAACCACTTATTAATGATAGAGACCTCCCACATGTCAACAGCTATGTGATTCGTTCCGAAGTAACTGAACAGCTTATGGATATTTAGCCAGACAAAATTGGACCTCTGGAAGAGGAGAAGTTTTCTTCTAAGCAGTAAAGCATTTTTTATTTATTCATTCCTGGGATATGGGCATCACTGGCTAAGCCAGCATTGATTACCCATTCCCAATTGCCCAATTGCATCAGGAAGTGGAGAAGTTGATGTTTTGGGTGTAACCCTCCATGAAGTCTTGAAGAAGGGTTACACCTGAAACGTTGACTTCTCCACCTCCTAATGCTGCCAGGCTTGCTGTGCTCTTCCAGCCTCCTGCTTGCCGACCTTGGATTCCAGCATCTGCAGCTTCTTTGTCTCTAGATCAGGTAAGACAGCAGATTTCCTTCCTCAAAGGACATTAGTGATTCAGATTTTTTTTTAGATTACTTACAGTGTAGAAACAGGCCCTTCGGCCCAACAAGTCCACACCGACCCGCTGAAGCACAACCCACCCATACCCCTACATTTACCCCTTACCTAACTCTACGGGCAATTAAGCATGGCCAATTCACCTGACCTGCACATCTTTGGACTGTGGGAGGAAACCAGAGCACCCGGAAGAAACCCACGCAGACACGGGGAGAACGTGCAAACTCCACACAGTCAGTCGCCTGAGGCAGGAATTGAACCCGGGTCTCCGGCGTTGTGAGGCAGCAGTGCTAACCACAGTGCCACCGTGCCGCCCATTGTGTCACCGTGCCGCCCATGTTTTGCTATATTTAACAAAGGTTACATAGTTGCCATTAGGCTAGATATTTTTACTAAACTTAAATTTCACCATCTGCCATAGTGAGATTTGAACCCATGTTTCTAGAACATTAGCCTGGGGTTCTCAGTTACTAGTCTAGTGACATTATCACTACACCACCACCTTCCTGTCAAGTCTGAATATAGCCAGTGTATTTCCCCTCGGCAGTTGCTATAATAATTAGTAAGTATTTCACACAGAGTGGTTTGTATGTGGATTGAACTGCCAGGGAAAGTGCTAGATGCAGATACAGTAACAACATTTAGAAGACATTTGGACAAGTACATGAATAAGAAAGGTTTAGAGGTATATGGGCCAAATGCAGGCAAATAGGACTAGTTTAGCTTGGGAAACTTGGTCAGCATGGACAAATTGGACCGAATTATCTGTTTCCATGATGTAAGTCAGAGACTTCTATAAGTGTGAACCAATTACTTAATGCCTTATGTAAACAAGTGAAAGTATCTGGTGAAGGAAGATTGAAAAAGAGTGTTTTCTGAACATCTCAGCAATCCTTAGACTGCTGAACTGCCTCCCCAGTCTTTGCCTTTGTCCTGAACACCCATTAATTTGTGTGTGGGTGTGTGTGTGTAGAGATATGGAGTTTCATAAGTTGATTAGTAGGTTCACATGCCTGTAGTTCATAATCGCTCAACTGCAGTTAGAATCCATTTATTTGCAATAAATAGCATTCTTATTAAGTACTAAAACCTGACACAAACTTTCCAGCAATTTGGGTGTAAATGACAGGTAACTTTGGGAATTCTGCATAACATACTTAATAAAATTTGAACTTTTGTGACAATTACACGAATAGCAGGGCTTGATTTCAAGCCCAGTGAAACATAGCACTATGTTTAACAAAACAGTTATAGAAAAACAAACATCTTCACTGGACTAAAACATTGAGCTAACCTTTGAAATCCCAACTACTTCAATTTGCTGTCTTTAGCCTTCTTTAGCCTTATGAACACAAACTGAGCTGAACAACATTTTGCTGCATATGGCTGATGAGAAATGAAGCTGCCAGATTGGTTCAAAATTTATTTTATAGTCAAATGAAACCAGCAAGGACCAGCAGTAAGCAGTATTAAGATCAAAATGTGATATAATTGTGAATGAGAGAGATCTGGAAAGTGGTTGTTATTTTGGCAATAGCTTGTTCTTGGTTTTGGAGATTGGAGCAGTTATGAAAAAGCTGTTTAACAAATTTCACAACAGTCACTCTGTGTCCGCCTTAGGATTCATTTTCAATTGTTAGAAGTTGAAGAGTTAATGAGGGTGCCTTTAACCTGCTAAAAAGCAGGTGAGAGTGGTTTGAATTCGGTGTTAAATGTTGGAAATCTGAAATGGGAACTCAAACCACCTTGAAACCACCCACTTCCATTTGTGACAGAACCATGAAAGCACATACAGTTCTTCCTCAGGGAGCAGGTCAGTCATGAAGCCTTTTAAAAGGAGCCTTTTAACAAAGCTTCTATTTTTAAACATTGTGGAGAGACTCCCTGGTTTTGAGAAACTTAGGCAGCTAAAGGGATGAGATTATCCATTCAATAAGTGCCTTCACAGCACTGTTTGTGGGTTACAAATGACCAATGTCACAATGTCCCCCAATTACCAGCTCCCCGATCTGGGCGATCTTTCCTGAACTACAGTATTTGAAGCTTTAAAATCTATTACCTTTGACTTTATGTTTTTAAATTTACGATGAAATCCATTACTTTTGCATGCATTAATACTGCGTAAGCCAACAATCAGTAAAAATTGTAATATTCAGGAAACAGAGTTCCAAGAAGTTGCTATATCCAACTGTTCCAAAATATGACTTGCATTCAGTATTGCCTAGGGACAAGCCTTATTATGAGACCTCCAGTCAGTCTCTGAAATAATTCAAGGGCCACTGAAGCATAGTTCAGAGGTTACAGTCAGTTGGAGCTGCGGGAAGAAAGAGTGCCAGGAGTACTCCATGCAGAATAGTGCTGCTATATAGGCTATTGGTTCTATATAGTTGGGCTCAGGGAGAATTCTCAAGAACATCTCAGTACAGTTAGACCTCAGAGCTAGTCTTGGAAGCCAGCAGATTCTGTGACAATTGGGGCCTGGTCTTTGGAAAGTTTTGGAGCTGTGAAAGGTTCAGTTGTAGCCTACACACAGTTAATATACCAGTGAAGCAGAGAATGAGGGCTGGAAAGTCCACGTGCGTTCTTTTGTTGGATTAGCTGAATAACATAAATAAATAACCCAGAACAGTACTAACTTGGTGCAGCTAGGTATCTGTGAAAAGTGGGTGTTGTGCCTGTGACTATATGCTGAAGTACAGGTTTCAGAGTTCTGGAGAGCATAGACCGAGGAAAGGAAGATGAACTACCAGAACGTGAGCAGACATTGAGGCAATCTGTAACAGAGTGGCTTTTGTGGGTGTTCTAAAGCTAGAAATTCATGGTTTCTCTCTTGACCAGATTGATTATTTAATATGTTATTTGGGCTGTTCAATCAAAGTTTGTCTGTCTATCTCAGGTTAGTTTCTCAGTTCTGTGTATTTGTGTGTGTGTAGATTGTATTAATGTTCTAACTTTGTGTAGTACATTTTATTGCTCTTTGTTCAAAACCTTGAAATTTTATTGCGTTATTCTCATAGTGAGTACCTGGATTTCACTTACTTTTAAAAAGAAAAAGCGACTGGTGTCTAGCCAGACAATAACAATATTTGATGGCCTGGTTTGGTATATGAACAGTTAAATGGCGTCAATTTTTTTTAGAGAATATTGAGACCAATACAAGTCAATTTTTCTTTTGTGCTAGCACATATTGAACCTCTTGTTCACAGTGAAGCTCAAAGAAGTTAAAAATCACACAACACCAGGTTACAGTCCAACAGGTTTATTTGGAAGCACTAACTTTCAGAGTGCTGTTCCTTTATCAGGTGACAACCTGGTGTTGTGTGATTTTTAACTTTGTCCACCCTAGTCCAACACCAGCACCTCCAAGTCATGAAGCTCAAAGACAACCCACACACTTCTCTCCCAGTTCTCTCCCCAACCCTCTCACTGGAACCCACATTGTACTGTACAAACTGATCAAGCTCTGCCTGCTGAGTTTTTTCTTATATTCATTCATGGGATGTGGGTGACATCCCTAATTGCCCAGAGGGCAGTTAAGAACCAATCAACTGCTGTGGGTCTGGAGTCACATGTAGGCCAGACCAGGTAAGGATGGCAGTTTCCTTTCCTAAAGGACATTTGTGAACCAGGTAGGTTTTTCTAACAATTGGCAATGGACTTTTAATTCCAGCTTTTTTTTATTGAATTCAGATTCCACCATCTGCCATGGCAGCATTTGAACCATGGTCCCAAGAACATTGTCTGGGTCTCTGAATTAACAGTCTAGTGATAATACCATTAGACCACTGCCTCCTGATTGACAGCAAACACCACCATTCTGGGCATCCCTCTATCATTCAATTCCCCAAACAATAAAGTCAAGCTTGCCATATTGCCTTCTTTACCACCCTATCTACTTGCATGGCCACTTTCAGGGAGCTATGCACTTGAACCCCAAGATTCCTGCATACATCAATACTGTTCAGGGTCCTGCATTAACTGTATACTTTTTCTTAACATTTGGTCTCCCAAAACGCAGCTCCTCACACTTACCCTGATTAACCTCCATCTGCCAGTTCTCTGCCCATGTCTGCAACTGTTCTATACCCCTCTATATCCTTTGACAACCTTCTATACTATTCATAACTCCACCAATGTTTACATCCTCTACAAATTTACTAACCCACCATCTACATTTTCATCCAGGTCATTTATATATATCACAAATGGGCGGCGCGGTGGTTCAGTGGTTAGCACTGCTGCCTCACAGCGCAGGGGACCCAGGTTCAGTTCCTGTCTCGGGCAACTATCTGTGTGGAGTTTGCGCATTCTCCCCGTGTCGGCATGGGTTTCCTCCGGGTGCTCCAGTTTCCTCCCACAGTCCAAAGATGTGCAGATTAGGTGAATTGGCCATGCTAAATTGCCCGTAGTGTTAGGTGTATTAGTTAGGGGTAAATGTAGGGGGGATGGGTCTGGGTGGGTTGCTGTGGACTTACTGGGCCGAAGGGCCTGTTTCCACACCGTAGGAAATCTAATCTAATCATACAAACAGCAAAGGTCCCAGTACAGATCTCTGAATAACAACCTCTACCACTGCCCCCTGCCTTCTACAGGCAAGCCAATTCTGAATCCACGCAGCCCAGTCACTCTTAATCCCATGCATCTTAATCTTCTGGATGAGCCTACCAGGACAGACCTGCCAAAAATCTTACTAAATTCCACGTAGACAACATCCACTCTCAAACCTCATTGATCACCTTTTTCACCTCTTCGAAAAATTCAGTCAAGTTAGTAAGCCATGACCTGCCCTGCAAAAAGCCATGCTGACTGTTCCTAATTAGGCCATACTTTTCCAAATGTGCATAAATTCTAACCCTAAGAATTCTTTCCAACATCTTCCCAATTATTGATGTGAGACTCACCAGTCTGTAGTTTCCCAGATTGTCCCTATTTCCCTTCTTGAACAGAGGAACAACATTAGCTACACCTCAGTTCTCTGGGAGTTCTGCAGTGGCTATTGAGGATACAAAGATCCTGGTCAAGGCCCCAGCAATCTCCTCTCTTGTTTCTCTCAAGAACCTTGGATAGATATGGCACGGGGCTCAGTAGTTAGCACTGCTGCCTCACAGTGCCAGGGTCCCAAGTTCGATTCCTGCCTTGGGTGACTTTCAGTGTGGAGTTTGCACTTTCTCCCCATGTCTGCGTGGGTTCCTCCAGGTGTTCCGGTTTCCTCCCACAATCCAAAGACGTGCAGGTTAGGTGAATTGACCATGCTAACTTGTCCATAGTGTTAGGTGCATTACTCAGGGGTAAGTGTAGGGGAATTGGTCTGGGTGGGTTACTCTTTAGAGGGTCGGTGTGGATTTGTTGGGCCGAAGGTCCTGTTTCCACACTGTAGGTCATCTAATCTAATCTAATCATACCAAGAGGCCTTGGACACTTATCTACCTTAACGCTTCTTCAAGAAACCCAATGTCACTTCTTTCTTGATCTCAAAATGCTGTAGCATATCAGCATACTGTGCACAAATTTCACTATCTTCCATATCCTTCTCTTGGGTGAATACTGATACAAAGTACTCATTTAGGATCTTACCCACACCCTCTGCCTCCAAGCAGAAGTTCCCTCCTTTGTCCTTGAGTGGCCCTACCTTCTCCCTAGTTATCCTCTTGCTCTTAATGTATGTATAGAATGCCTTGGGGTTCTCTTTAATCCTGCTTGCTGAGGTCATTAAATGGCTCCTTTCTTGCTCTCCTAATTCCCTCCTAGAGTTCTTTCCTCCTTTCTTTATATTCCTCACAGGCCCTGTGCAGTTCCCATTGGTAATTCCATGAAATTGAAAAATACATAATTGAAAGAGTTAACGTGTAACAATTCCTGCTTTTTATGTATTAATAACTTTTTATGTAGAGTCTAAGCCTTTAAATCTGTCTTCTGCATTGGATGTTGATTTTCGGTATCTTCTGTGAGGTAGCCTGGGCATTATGGAGATTGTAGACTGTTCTTAAGAACAACTTGGTGATGCATGCTGTGTCCATGATAAATTATCTATGATCCATTTGTGCTCCAGTTCTTTAAATGAAAATTGGAACTTCATCCATTTACAAACATCAGTTGGGTAGCACCACATTATCTCTGTGAGCATCAAGATGAGTGCCTGTATTGATTGTTTTGATTGTTTTTCTGGCAGGTTTACATCCGGATCAAAGATGATGAATGGAATGTCTACAGGAGGTACACTGAATTCAGAGCACTACACATCAGACTACGGACCAAGTTCCCTTTGGTGAACACCTTTAATTTCCCACCTAAAAAAGCTATTGGAAACAAGGTACTTTTGTATTGTTTTGCAAAATGCACACATTTTAATAATTATAGAAACAAATGTTGCTGATCATTCATGTTTGAAATATGCACACTGATACTTTCAATGTAACTTTCCCATTGTAGGTAAAGCTTATATTTTGGACCCACAGCACACTTACATTAAAGTGAAAATTATAATACCTTTTAAACAGAAATAGCATGCGAATGTTTGTAATTGCTTTGAATTTGTTTGCTGGAATGTTTTGGGATTTTATTGCCCTCTCTCTCCTGTGATTAACCAAAATTAATAGGCAATCAAGTTACATCCAAACCAACTTTCTTTTAATGGGTTGTTTTTAATCCCATATTTTGCAATCAGCCACTGGTATTGCAGAGAGAAAGGAATTATTGCTGTTTAGAAAGATAGAAGAAAACACCAGATCTTTAAAGAAATTGGTGTCAATTTTATTCCAGTAATGCCACAAATGATGCCCTTTGATTTTATCATGATACTGATAAAGGAGCTGTGTAGTTGAATGAGACTACTGGAATTTCTGTGGTGATGATTTGTTTGCAATATTACTTTTTATAATGCCAAGATAAAATTGATGAAAAGCTATTGGTGTAAACATTAAGCAAGTTAAATAATGACTCACTGTTGACTGAATGAAACATTAAAGTAGAGCCTGGTGTTTTGTCCTGCAACACAGCAAAGGATGATTTCTGTGGTAAGTGATACAGATGGACGGTAACAAATTGGATAATTTGTTATCACACTGTGACACCTTTGATAATCCACTTCTGAAACTGCATAAGAGCAAATAGCATTGTGCTAATTAACTCCCACAACTCTACTTTCAACATGTTTGCTTCATTATCGCAAATTGCTAAAACTTCAGATGCTGTGGAAATAGATATTCTGCATGAGTAGCAATGTGTATTTGAAAGAACAACTCCATGGAGTGACTGAAAAAAACATATATGAGCAAATGAAGAAATAAGACCAATTGGAGTAGCCTTTTTGCAGAGCAATCAAAGACCAAATAAGCTGCAAGATTTTGTGATACTAGATTGGACCCTACTTGTCTCAAAGCTAAGCTGTACTGAACTTCTTTAAGTGCCTATTTCATGCAATAGTGGGACTTTGATGGGCTGAAGAATCTTAATACAGCAATTTTATAACAGTATGGTGACTTCCAGTCAAAATTCTTAACAGCGCTAGAGCATCAGTAACCTTTGGGGGACTGTCATGGAGCTGATGGGGACCTCATTCACGGGCTGAAGAACCAACCAGAGCATTGTTCCATCTCTCTTAAGTAAAGTCCTGCAGCAACTTAATCCATGCAGGCATTTTACAGGCCAACATTGGAACGACCTTGGATCAAGGACCCCAGGGATTGAAGTGACCAAACTGGGTGAGGTGCCAGCCAATCAGAGGACATCCCAATTGACTAGGCACGCCACCAGGGAAGTGACAGCTGTTGCCAGTTAGACACCTACCTGAAGCCTAGTATCATCACCAGATCGTGGGCAGGAGAGGTTGGTGCAAGGGAGAGGTGACTTCATCTCAGCATCACTGCTGCCACCCCCTTCCCATTGCCAGGTCCAGCAAGCATGTACCCGAGTGCCTGTTTTAATAAGGGAACCACCTATGAGCCAGAAAGCGACATCACATGGGTTTGTTTGTTTTGATCGTGAGGCCCCACACTGTGCTGGGTGCAGACCAGCAGTGGCAGGATAAGACCTTTACGTAGGCATTAACTTCCCATTTAAGGACTTAAATTGGTGATGGGGCTGAATGGCTGTCTATGGACCTTCGCTCTAAAGAAATTATTTGCCTAGGACTGTGTCCAAATTTGTCACTTGTCTGTCTGAATAAGTGACTTTGCAACACCAAACTCACCTGAGGGGAGGGAATGAGATTCTGTCCTTAGTCTTCTGGAACTCGTACTTTTTGCCATTTATCAAGAAGACTGTAAGTAACACTCGTGTGAAGGCTTTTAACTAGCCACTAAATATTGACTGCATTCCAGACAAAAATTGAGGACAGATTCTGCCAATCAGACAAGGCGCTGGAAAAAGAATGTCAATACTAAGCAGCAAATGAACACATTTGTAAATGATACATTTAGAATTGTTGATTTATTATTTGAATAAATCTAGATTATCCTTGTTATCATCACCAAGAATTTGCATTGGAGAAAACCTTTCTTTAAATATGTTCCTGAAAAGTAAATTCTGTTTGCGTTTACTTAAGATGCCGCATAATATCTAATGCCCATTTCCGTGTTAGTTAGTTTCTCTTTCAGTTTTTCCCAATGTATCCTGGTTGCCAGGATGCTGGTTGATCAGCTTCATGTCAACCATCATTTTTGGATTTGTTGGGTGGTTTTGCTTCTAGATGCCCTCCCTGTTTATCCAGGACAATACACACTGGCTCATCAGCACCAATGGCTGAATCCTTTTGTAGTCAACAAATCCTGGAATGGGACTTGAACCTAGGGTGGTTTCTGCTTCGAGACAGGAGACTAGTGACTTTAGATCCTAGTGTATGTTACATGGCTTTTTTCAAAATAATAAATCATTTGTAACCCAGATATTGTACGGAACACAATATTTACTATAAAATTAGGCTTTGTATTAATTGTTCATTCAGTTCGACTTCATAACATGAGAAAGGCTCACATCTAAACTTCAGAAGCATAATATTCTAATGATCCTATTCTTGTGAAACAACACACACCCTGACCTAGTTTCTGTTGTTGTAAAAACTTCACATACGTGTGTATATACTATCTGTCATGTTTCTAATTTCAGATAAATGAAAGATAGGAATTGGGATATTTAGTTTTAAAAAACTGTCCCAAATCAGAGTGTGTATAAGACACAAGGGGTGCAAACTCTTAATTAATGTCCTACATATAAAAGCCAATGTATCATCTGTGATTCAGTGGCAGCAATCTAAGTTCCTTGTCAGAAGGCTGTAACTGATTCGACTCCATGACAACTTGAGCACAGAAATCCAAACCTTGCAGTACTGAGAGAATGTTGTACTCTCTGAGGTTAATTAGCATTAAACTGAGTCCCCATCTCTGTCTCAGGTGAATGTAAATGATCCCAAGGAATTCCTATTAAAGAAGAGCAGGGGGGTTATTGCCCAGTGTCCTGGCCAACATTTGTCGCTCAGTCGGCATCACAGGAGAAAGATTATCCGATGATTCCCACATTGTTATATGTGAGAGATAGCTCTGCGAAAATTAGTTGCTACATTTCCTACAATGTAATGGTAACCACACAGCTAAAGTACTTCAGTGGCTGTAAAGTACTTTGGGATGTCCTGTGATTGAGAAGGACACTACATAAATGCAAGTCATCATTAAATTTGAAGTCAAACCTGAAAAACAATTAATCTTTAGTTGCATCTCCCATGTAAGCCCTTCATCAGGAATAAGGCTTGTGGGCTGGGGGCTAAGAAATAAATGGGAGAGGGGTGGGGTTGGAGGGAAGGTAGCTGAGAAAGCAATAGGAAGATGAAGGTGAGGGAGAAGGTGATAGGTTTTGGGGGGGGTGGAGCGGATAGATGGGAAAGGTGATGGACAGGTCAGGAGGGTGGTGCCGAGTTGGAGGCCTGGGACTGGGATAATGTGGGGGGAGGGGAAATGTGGAAACTGTTGACACATGGGAGAGGGAATTGAAGTGTTCAGCCACGGGTCGGTGTGGTTGGTGGGTGCGGGTGTCCCAGAGATGTTCTCTGAAATGATCTGCAAGAAGACAGCCTGTCTCTCCAATGTAGAGGAGACCACATCGGGTGCAACAGATATAGTAGATGACATTGGTAGAGGTACAGGTAAATTTCTGTCGGATGTGGAAGGATCCTTTAGGCCTTGGAAGGAGATGAGGGGAGTGGTGTGGGCGCAGATTTTGTACTTCCTACGTTGGCAGGGAGAGGTGCCAGGAGTAGGGTGTGGGCTGTTGGGGACGTGGACCTGACGAGGAAGTAGCGGAGGGAATGGTCTCTCCGGAACGCTGATAGGGGTGGGAGGGAAATATATCTCTGGTGGTGGGGTCTGTTTGGAGGTATCCAGCAAGGACATGAAGGTCCTGGGCCTGCTCCACCGCCAAACCGTTACCAACCAACGCCTGGAGGAGGAACGCCTCATATTCTGCCTTAGGACCCTGCAACCACACAGGATAAATGTGGATTTCAACAGTTTCCGCATGTCCCCTCCCCCCACATTACCTCAGTCCCAAGCCTCCAACTTGGCACCACCCTCCTGATCTGTCCATCACCTTTCCCATCTATCTCTTAGCCCCCCAGCCCACAAGCCTCATTTCTGATTAAGGGCTTATGCCCGAAAAGACGATTCTCCTACTCCTCGGATGCTGCCTGACCTGTGCTTTTCCAGCACCACACTCTCGATTCTGCATCTCCAATGTTCTTATTGATCGAGCTTTGTGGATGTGGAGGTGCAGATTCCACTTAGCAGCCAAATAATACATTCTATATTACAGTGTTATGAGGTGCTCGTTACACTGCTCCTCGGGTTAACACATAAATTGAATTGTTTCACTTGTGGAGTGTATGGCCACTCATATATACTTTCTCCATCTAAGACTTAATATCAAAAGATCATTAATGGATCTTCTCTAGTAAAGATAAAACTGTTGATTTATAATGCAACAAAGCTAATTTAATAAATATAAAACCAGTAAGCACATTCAGTTTGTAACATGAAAACACAAGTGAATGAAATGGACTTCTCTTAATAGACATTCACTTTGTGGAAAAGTAATATTTTGGTCAATAAATCTCAGTTCTTGAAAGCACAAAGGATATGATTTGAGATATTCAGATGGCTGTCAATCTGATATTCTAGCATGCGTAGCTAGGTATCCACAAAAATAGAAGTTATCTTTGGGATCTTGGCAGATATAGCTTGCTCAGGAAATATGGTACTAAGAAGTCTTCCAATCACTGTTAAAGAAGAAAGTCAGATTTTAAACTGGATTCATCAGAAAGGTGCTTCAGAAACAGAAATTATTTGAACATATGAGTTAGGTGCAGAAGTTGGCCAGTAGGCCTCCAGAGCCTGACATGCCATTGAATAAGTTGTGGTTGATCTGTCTGCTCCACATTTGCACTTACCCCATTGCAACAAGAATAACTGTTAGTTCATGAGCGTAAGGAAAGGAAGAAAGGTGGGTAGAATAATGGCATGAGCAGAGTGGCTTGTGGCAAAATAGATAGGGAGGCAGGATGGGTGGTTGTGGGTTAGGCCTAATAGATTTGCTTCATAGGGTTTGGAGAGTCAGATCTGAAGCAAAGAGGGGTTTGCTGAGGCGTCTGGTTCAGGAAAGTGTAGGGAGCAGATTTTGATGAGGTGGTGTCAGATTAGGTCAGTCAGCTGTGGAGTTGGGTCAGGTATCACGTTGAATCTGAACCATAAGATATAGGGGTAGATGTAGGCTGTACAACCAATCAAGTCTGCCTGGAGCAAGTGGCATGTGTCTGTGATGAGGCTCATCTGCCCACAATATGTGTGTCAGTGTGAGGGATTGTGAACTAACTGTATGGAGTGGGACTGGATTTGAGTCAGACTTATGGTTAGCCAGGAGTCACAGCTGGTTTTTATTCCACTCCTACATATTCTGGCTGACTATTCAATTAAGTAAACAGGAACCATCCAAAGTCTTCAACTCTAACCCATAGTTGGGTAATTTTCTGGAGGGTGTGTTCCAGATGCCAGATAGTTGTCCATTGCAAGTTTATAAAACTTGGGCAATTGCTCTGTCGTCATTGCAGAAAGCTTTCAGAAGGGTCTCACCACACACTGTTCAGAATACATCTGGTTGATGACTATCCAGAGACTAGGCGATGTGAGCCATAATAATATCCTCACGAGCAGTGCCACAGAGATCCATTACTATGCTGCTTTTAGTCTGTAAGTATGCGTGACTAGTATACATTAGATTGAAAATCATGAAGGTCTAATATCACAAATTTGCATTGTAAAATAATTTTAATTAAAAGGGCTCATTATTGTTTCTAAATAAATCCTGTAAAGTGCTTTACACACCATGCTCAGTCAGTGCTCAAAGGGAACATAGCATTGCTATTTCTTATTTATTCTTTCTTCCGGTATATTAACATTCCAGTGGCATATTCTTCTTCATTCTGAGCTCTAGATAATGTTAGCAATCTCCCACTTACCCCTTTGCCTTGTGTGTTTTAAGTCTGTGGTTAAGAGCAAATTAAAGGCTTTTCTCTGCGAATGATCACAAGCATCAATGTGCTTCATCAATTGCTCTTAAAACAAAGCCAATTAAAGCAATTATTCCAGGCTTTCAGAAGCTAGCTGAAATATTGTATTTTCAGACATCTTTAAGTGGAATATTGAAGAGAAAAGCTGTTTCACAATTATCATAGTTTAAGCATCTTGATTACAGGTATGTAAGAAATTAAACATCCCCTAGTTTACTATTTCACATTGGGCACTGTAATCTACATAGTTAAGGACTTGAACAGTGTAAATTTAAATTTTGTCACATCAGGTGGTGAAATTTAATTCAGTAAAGTTAGTGATTAGTGGGTGAGCCCCAGGTAAACGATCATGAAAGCTTTTGGATTGTTGTAAAGAATTAACTGTTCTCTTGTCTTCCTTAGGGAAGGAAAAACAATCTCTCCTGTTCAGCACATTGAAGATGCCTGGCATTTTTTCTGATGGGTACACAGTTATTGGAAGTCAGTTGGCTGCTGCCTTAGCAGCAGACTTACTGGACAGGGAATCGAACAGGGGGAGCATTGCGCCCATAAATTGGCCAGCTAACTCAATGTTTATGGCCAAGAATCAGGACTAATTTTGTCCCCTGAAGTTTTTAGAGATTGTGATTTTTCATCATGACTTCATTTGATGAAAGTAATGTGTAGTTAATGTACCAGGAACCGTATATTTAATCTGTTTTTCACTTTGCTGAAGGAAAGGAACAAGAGAGGACAGTTGAGTCAACAAGATTTCATTGAGCAGTAACATGACGTTGTAATTTTGATTTAAAGAAACACTGATGGCAAAACAATTGCAATCAGGTTGGTGCTGGAGGTTGTTAAGTAAATCTGTTCACATGCTGAACCTCAAACTCCAAATTATTTGGCCAGAGAGACAAAATACTGCACTTTTAAACATTGCCAAATTTCCTCTTGCCAAAGGCTAAGATTTGCCAGGAAAGAAATAAAAAATAAGATATTTCTAATGAAAGAGACTGGATATTGGCGTGTGATATTCCTCACTTCTGTGCTGATAGTTCTGTCCTACTCTATCATGCTCTTGCAGCACTAATCGTAAATGGAGGACAATGTTAATCTTGAATCTCGTTTCCAGGTTGGATAAACGGTCAGTAAAGGGGAATTATTCCTTGCTGTTATGAGCTACTAGTTGTGCAGCATGTTAAGAACGTGGCAAAATTGCTAACATCTATCATAGATGAATGACCATGACAAACCTCCAGGTCCCTTTCTTACTTAGAATCGTTGACTGTTGTGTCTTCAGCAGCGATAAAGACAAATTAGATTTGGTTTTGGTTTTGTTCAAGCATTCCCTTTTACCCAGGAGTAAAGTTACTATGAACAAATGTGACTTCAAAAATTGATAAAACGCCAAACATTTATATCAGCAACAAAATTGATGAAATGGCATTGAGATCACTTTTTTTTAAAGCTGCCTCAGTGTATATGATAGGATAAGTTAATTTGAAAAGAGCAGTATATTCAGATAGCGGGTCATGAAGGTATATTGGATTCTGAGAAATTGCCTTGTTCGTAGCTGCAGAAGACAGAGAAGTACAATCCAGTCAAGAGGCACACTGTAAATCTTGAGTTACCATAGATAAGAAAGGTTTGAGTAAGAACTACACTACCAAAAAAAAACTCATACTGAGACTTGAAAAAGGGCAAAGACCCAGAATAAAGACCCCTTTCAAATCTGGGGGTTTCTAATGCTGTAATTAAGGCAAAGGCATAGTAACTTGGTGATTTATTTTACCCTCCTCTGGCTTCAGAATGCTGGCTTTTGAATTCCAGCCTCTACTTCTTCTGAGTGTTTTATGCAATCATATTTTATACAATATATATACTGTTAGCAGTACTGAATGCTCAAGTTTAGTGCTACAATTCCTAGCTGTTTTTTGATACTGTCAATTTGCCAGAAACAGTTGGAAGCAGTCACATCCATCAAGGTATGGCACAGAATTTAATCAGTGTGATAATGGTAACCCTGAAGGATAATCATGGCTATTAGCCAAGTAATGCAGTGTAATTCTTCCATTTTATGCAGGAGTTTATGGCTTGATATTCTCCACTGAATGTATAATACAGATTGATCCAAAAAAAGGAGAATGGTTTTAAAAGATTTAATTGAGTGATTGGCTTCCCTTAGGAAAAATCTGTATGGGAAAAAAGAAGTAATTCTGATATCAAAATTTAGATAGCCGTGAGGCATGTAACAGGGATAAGGAATGGGGATTTGCCTGACAAGTAATTGGATCGCAAATGATTAATAATAGAGATAGAACAGAGAAATGATTTCTGAATACAGTATATGTTTGCCAAGTCTCCTGCATTTTTTATTTATGTATGGATAAGGTATAAAATACTTATTCCACATAGAAAGACCTGTATTGTGTTAGTGCTTCAGACCTGGTAATGTGCTCTTGTGCATGAGTTATGGAAATGGGTAGTTAAGTGTGTTTGCACTTTGGTTGCTTGTACCAAGTTTCCTGGTTTTGGCATAATTTAGCAGCTGCATGGTCAATATCCACACTTAGAGTAAAATGGCAGGGGAGTAGGGCTTCTGAGACCAGGGGCATGTCCGCTTTGTCCACTTTTCTTTTCTTTCCTTTTTTTGCTCTCTTTTTTTTCTCTTCTGTTTTACTTTACTTAGCTCTTGATGAAGACCTTGGTTGTGGCAATGGCATCGGCGGCAGCAAGTAGGTGCAGGACTCTTGGCAGTGGCATCAGAGGCGAGTTTGGGTTCCCAGTGTTTTCTGCATCATAGATGCGGTCCTAGCACTGAGTCATGGCTGCTGCTATGGAAGCGAGTTTGCGTTCCAGGTGGCGTCTGTTTCTCACACAGATTGGTGGAGGCGGCGATGGAGGTGAGTTTGGACCCATTATAAGATCTGCTGTCATCAGCAGTGGCTGCGTCAGCGAGGTGTGCCCGGAGCAGACTCATGGTGAGCGAGTTGAGTCTGGGCCGGTGCGATACCCAGCAACATTGAAAGCATCTGCATTGGCGAGGTCCATTGAGGATATAGTGATGAGAGTATTGGTGGATGCGAGATGGTGTCAGAGGTGGGCAACTTTTGTTCCAGCGGGAGCAGCAGCGCGATGAAGCAGACGTGTGCCTGACCACCAGGTCCGTGGCCCATGCTGGAGCACTGAACAAGAAGGACTGCAGAGGTGAACACTTCATTTTTCTGCCTTTTTATTCTATGTTTTGGTGTATTTTTCTGTGTTTCGAGATGGTGTCAGAGAATGGTGACACGATACAACACATTTCACTGTAATTTGTAACAAGATACACATGACAATAAATAAATAAAATTAAAATTCTTATTATTCTGCTCCAAAAATGTGTACTGAAATTAACAGAAGCCCATTCCATGCCTGCCAGTATAACATTTTCTATTTGTTGAACTAGCCATTTGTGTTCGGAATTGTTAATTGTCACTGCCCGGAGGAACTTCTGCAGTTAGGATCTGGAATAGAAGTGAGAGATCTCCAGCAACTCGGACCAGTTTCTTTTCTGTCAGTAGTTGCTCACTACTGTCTTCTCAAGGGCAGTTAGGGGTGGGAAACAAATGTTGGCCTTACCAATGACTCTGATATCCCACATTTTGTTTTTAAAATGACTGTAGTAGCTGTTTTGTTTTCACCTTATCCATTATTGATCGCTATCTTGCTGGGGCTTCTTGGGGCTTAAGACTGTCTTGGTATCAAGTGTAGTTAGAGTCCCATAGCTTAAGGGGAGGCAATGGTACATTGTCATAGAATCCCTACATTGCATATCAAGTCTGCAATGACCCTCTGAAGAGTATCTCACACTATTCCCATGACCTCATATTTACCATAGTTACCACACCTAGCCTGCACATCCCAGGATATTGTGGGGTAACATAGCATGGACAATCCACCTAACCTGCACATCCCCAGACATTGTGTGATAATTTAGTGTGGCCAACTCACCTAACCTGCATAACCTTGGACCATGGGAAGAAACTGGAGCACCGAGCAGAAACTCACACAGACATGGGAGAATGTGCATCCTCCACACAAACAGCCACCAAAGGCTGGAATTGAACCCGGGTCTCTGGCAGCTGTGCTCACCACTATCTCACCGTGCCACGACTAGTAATCCAGAGACCCAGGTAATGCTTTTCACCTTGGCAGATGGTGAAATTTGTATTTTTAAAAATCCTGAATTAAAAGTCTAATGATGATAGACTGTAGTTGATTGTTGTAAAAACCTATCTGGTTGCCCAGTATACTTTAGGGAAGGAATTTGCTGTCTTTAGCTGGTCTGACCAACATGTAACTCCAGACCAATGCGGTTGCCTCTATAAATGCCTTCTGAAATGGCCTAAAAGCCACTCAGTTATATCAAATTTCTCCAAAGTCAAAACAAATGACAGATCACCTATCACTGACGTAGAAAGTGGAATCGATAAAGCAAACCAGCCCCCTCCTCCTTATTAACATCCAGGGGCTAGTGGAAAAATTGAGAGCTGTCCAGTAATCAAACTGCAGTCTGATCTGGTCGTATTTCCAGAATGGGACCCTACAGAAAATATCCCAGACAACACCATCATCATCCTTGAGTATATCCCTTCCCACAGATTGAGCAGAGATGGCAGCTTGTTCCAGAGGGAGTTGTCTTAAAGTGTCATGGCATCAGGCATCAGATGGTCAGCGACACCTCTTGCTGATTACCATGTACTTTGCTGGAGTTTAGAAGAGTAAGAAGTGACTTAATTAAATGTATAAGATTCCTAGTGGTCCTGACAGATCAGCCACTAATCACAAGCTCAATAAATTATGGAGCCACTTTCACAACACAATTTGCAAACAAAAAACGAACAAATTCTGATTTTCTAATGGACTACACTGGCATGTGAATATACCCAATTGTATTTCATGAACCACTTCTACCTGTGTTCATGAAGTGATTCAACACTCTACCTGTCTTCCCTCATGATAGTCTCAGAATCCTCCAGTAATTAGAAAGCAAATCGAAGTAACCCAGCTAACCTCGGTGATGATTAGTGTTGATCTCTTCTAGTCCTTTGCTCAAGTCAGCACAACTGCCGCAGCATGTTAAAATAACAAACTTGCTATTTAAAAAACCCTCGCACCCTGTACAATGAACCATACACTTAGATTGTTACTTATGATAACTAAAATTTTGAAGATTATTATTTAGCTTAATGTTTTTCATGTATACTTGCTGTGTTTTGATTGAAAACAAGCTTATGACATACGAAGATAAGACCACATGATATTGGAGCAGACATAGGCCATTCAGCCTGTCAGGTTTGCTCTGTCTTTTGATCATGGCTGATACCTTTCTCCACCTGTTCTTTTGCCTTCTCCCCATAACCCTTGATTCCCCTACTAATCATGAACCTATCCGTCTCTGTTTTAAATTCACTGAATGACTTGGCCTCTACAGTCCTCTGCAGTAATGAGTTCCATGCATCAACCACTCTCTGGCTGAAGAAATTCCTCCTCATCTCAGTTCTAAAGGGTTGTCCCTTCTCTCTGACATTGTGCCCTCTGGTTCTGGTTTCTCCGACTAGTGAAACATTATCTTCACGTCCACTCTATTCCAGGGTTCTCAATGTTCTGTAGGTTTCAATCAGATTCCCACCATCCTTCTAAACACCACTGAATATAGCCCGAGAGTCATCAACCGTTCCTTATATGACATCCTTTGAATCATTCTTGTAAACCTCTTCTGGACTCCCTCCAATGCCAGCACATCCTTCCTTAGATACAGGGATCAAACCTGTTCACAATATTCCAATGGCAATCTGACCAGAGCCTAATATAGTCTCAGCAGAACATCTCTGCTCTTGTATTCTAGCCCTCTCGAAATGAATGCTAACATTGCGTTGCCTTCCTAACTGCCAGCTGGACCTCCATGTTAACCTTAAGAGAATCTTGATCTAGGACTGCCAAGTACTTCTGATTTCTGAAGCCTTTCCCTGTTAAGAAAATAGTTTACACCTCGATTCTTCCTACCGAGGCGGGGGGGGGAGGTGGGGTGGTAGGAAGGGGACTGAGAGATAAATAGGAGGTTGCTGGTGGGAAGGTGATAGGTGGATACAAGTAGAAGGCAACTGTGATAGGTCAGTAAGAAAATGCCAAAGTGATTTTTTTTTAATTTCAAAAATATATTTTATTCATAAAATAATTTGATGGTCTGTACAGTTGGTCATGCCATACATATGTAAACATTTGCGTACAGAGATCAGAATTTATCATTTGTATATACAGGTCTGTACATTTATCAATCCTATGTCCATATATTTAGCTGAGGCGACAGCAGAGCCCAAAAGGCTGCATGGGCCCCCTGTTCTTCTTAGGCAGGCAGATGTTACATGGTGGTCTTTCCCCACCGCGCCTTGGCGGCAGCTGCCCCAGGCTCCAGCGCATCCCTCAACACGTAGTCCTGGACCTTGGAATGTGCCAGTCTGCAACACTCAGTCAGGGAAAATGCTAAAGTGATGCCTCTTCCTCTCGGTCACCCTTTGCTGGATGCTGTTCCTGCTGCTGATCATAGGGGCTGTTGCCGGATTATCCACTCTTCAGTGCAGGTAACTGCTTCCAGGCTGTAATGTATGCGCTGAAGTGATGCCTCTCTCTCTCGGTCACCCTCGCTAGTGGTAAGACATCGGTCTTGTAAACCGAAGATTACTGGACCCACCAATCTATCATAATTACCGTCCACTTGCATCCAGCCCTCCTTCCCACCTACCTCACCCCCCCAACCCCACTGCCAACCCCCTATTTATCTCTCAGCCCCTTTGCCCCTCCGCATTCCTGATGAAGGGCTTATGCCCGAAACGTTGATGCCCCTGCTTCTTGGATGCTGCCTGACCTGCTATGCTTTTCCAGCACCACGCTCTCGACCATGATAGTTTGAAGTCTGCCATTCAATAGCTAGGGTTTATCACGAGGAACTTATTAGTGACTTCTCATCATTCCCATTCCTTGATCCAAAGGATAGATTGTACTCCAGATGTACTTCAGCAATATTGCACTAAAGCAATAATTCCTCCGTATTTTCACTCTGAATTCTAACAATGGTTAAGCGTGATGATGTAGTGATCCCAAATTTGAAGGGATGGCAGCCAATGTCTATTCATGTGTGTTACTGATAAAATTGACCATTCTATTGCCTAATCTAGATTCAGATGAGGTGTTTGTTTTTCTCAGTGCTTTGAACCTTCCTGCTGCCATAGTGTTTTAAGATATTGCTAAGCAGTGCAATACTGTACATATTATTAGTGAACAATTTCTGTTCACAAGTGTTTCATCTTAATTATTGACTGTTGTTTTGTAACCTGCTCCATAAAAGTCAGACTTACGCAAAAGAAATAGAAGCAAATTTATTGGAAGTATTCAGCAATCAAGCAGAACCTGTGGGGACACAAACAGAGTTAATGTTTCAGAACACAGGTCTCTAATCAGAGCTGCACAAAGAAGATTGTTTATGAAATGCAGTTACATTATAAATTGAAGGTCCTCACTAAATCTGCATATGTGGCCTGGATGATAATACTAGAACTCTCAGTATAAAGGGACCTTTGAAGCATGTAGACTATAACTATATATATGGGTGTTTTTTTTTCCACAGGCAAGCTTTGGACTATTTAAGTTGAATTAAATTCTATTCCCCAATGTTTTAAATTTCTATTAATGTGTACATTTCAAAGTAAAACTGTGAGTACAAGGGTAGTATACTTTCAAAATTCTTAAGAATGCTTACACTTTAATTGGGGAATTCTCTTAGTTAAATCAGAAATTTGAATGCACGCCCAGCCAGGAAACCATGGCACACAGTTCAGTGAACTACTTTAGCCGATCAAGTGGATTATATTCTACTTCTCCACTTCCAAGATCCATCCCAAATTCAGTTTAGAATTATTAATTTAAATTAATCACTTTAACATTATATAAAGCTGTAACATAACACTGACTTATTTAATATTGAAATAAGTGTAAACAACACATAATTAGGTGTTAACTAATTCAGAAAACTTTAAAAAAATTCAAGGTATCTTTGTTTTTACGATAAGCTTTTTTCTAATACAACCAATAGGGTAGGAGCAAATTATTGTAGATGCTGGAATCTGTACTGAAAACAAAAAATGCTGGAGATTACTGCAGGTCAAGCAACATCCATGGAGAGAGAACAAGCTAACGTTTCGAGTCTAGGTGACTGTTCATCAGAGCTGACGTAGAATGTGGAGGGGACAGCATTTATGAAATAGTAGGGGTAGCAGGGTAGGGTGCTGGGGGAGAAATGATGTTGATAGTTCAGATTAAGTGATCGGAATGTGAGAATGGCAGAACGATGTTGTGTCCAATGTTCAACAACCTTCTGGATTTAATATTTAGTTCAACACCTTCAAATTGTGAACCCACTCCCATTCCTTCCCTTTCTTTTAGCTTTAGTTGTTACATTCTCTGTCACCGTGTCCTCCTCCTCCTCGTGCCCCCCCAACACCAGTGGGACTGTCTGTTATTTCCTGTCTGGCAGTTAGACACACCATTGTTCTCCCACGAGCAAGCACTCCAAAGGCTTGTGATTTCAAATAAACCTGTTAGACCATAACCTGGTGTTGTGTGACTTCTGACTTCATTAAGATAATCCGAGGCCTCCCAGGTTTTAACTGGGTATTGGGTCTGTCCTTCTAGTGCTGCACACTTGTGGTGAAGCAAAGGTCTAACATGAAGCTTCAGAAAAAGGAATTTCAGTTCCAAATGTTGTACCTATTGTCATAGTGCTAGCCAGTAAAATTCAGATAATATGGCCATGGTAGAGAGCTTACTCTCAAATGTTGCTCTCCCTAAAACGCGTACGTTTATTTTAAGCAACCTGTTCTTTGATATTATTACTCACTTCTGGAGGAGGTGGGACTTGAACCAGCCCTCCTGGGTCAGAGGTAGGGCCCTTACTAAAACTCATATATATTTATATTGGAACTTCTGCCTATAAAATGTTGTTTCTGAAATAGCATTTCAATTCAATAACTTTCCGGTATTCGGTACAGATGTCTCTGTGTTCTAATAGTGTCTGCAAATGTGAATGCATTGTTTGTTGGTTGGAAATATGAAGAGTATCATCATTCTCAGAACATAATAATTAGAGGTGGTTATACCTAATTACAAAATATTTCTGTAGTAATTGGAGTAGCTTGTTCAAATATGACAACTGAAAGATATGTATATAAAATCAAATTGTTAATTAGTCAAAGAACATGGAGTCATGGCTAACTTTGTAGGTCTTTTACATAGTGTGAATAAAGACCTCCTTGCTTATAGTTTGCCAGCTGTCAAGATGTCTTGTCTTTGTTGGTAATAATGAAATGTTAACCTTCTAATTTGTTTTAGGAGATCTCATCTTAAGTCAGCTTAATTAACTTTCTTTTAATGGAATGCGTAGAAGCCTCCAATAATACCTTAATGATTTACAATTTCTAGATGGATCTATGGCATTGGTGTGATAATTAACATGTCATTTCCAAACCATTTACAATTGTAAGTTGCACTTATGATTTCTTTCATCAAAGGCACAGGATATAATACCAGAAAAGTATAATTTTTTTCTGTATATTGCAAATTAAGAAAAGATTATGATCTGAAATTTTATAAATGATGTGTAGCACGTGTAAAACATGTACTGAACTCAGCGATGCTAATTATGAATTTTGTGCTATTTTGTATTTGTGGATTTATACTTAGATGTGAAGTGAGAGAGAAACCTGCTGTGTACTCAGTCATGATGACATTATGTCTATACAACATTTATAATTTGTTCCAAAAACGTGTGGGTTATATCTGCATGTTATGTTAAATATTCACCAGGAAAACATCAATAAGAAAAACCATTTCTCAGGCAATGGCTAATCTATGAATTGTAATTTATTTTTGGTTATATAAATATTAAAAATTGTTATATTTCATATGCAAGAGTCAGGGAACAATTGGACAAAGTGGATTCAAATCCAGTTCAGATTAATGAAATGGCAGTTTTTCTTTATATCTGTTGTTTATAAGAGCTATGCGTGAAATAATTTCAGGCAGTCACAAGCAAGTGCCTCATAGGTTTAATTCCACAGCAATGAATAGCCCTAATTTGTCACCTAAATCATCCGCGCAAATGAAATAATTCATAGTAAGAGTACTTTGATAAAGCTAGGGATAGGTATGTTGTTGGAAGAAAGCTGAGAAAACTTCACATTTTGTTTTTCCTACACTTATGTTATGACCTTGGGCTTTTAGTTGGATATTTTTTTTCTGCTCAACATCAAAGATCACTTCCATAAACAAGGTGCCTTAGAAAAAAAGTGTTTGACTTTAAATGCACAAAAACCGGTGATGTAGCATTTCTGGAATTGAATGAAATGTGACAATGTGCTGAATATATTAAAAGCCCTCATAATCTGTTAGACTTTGAAAAGCAGTCTAGCAAATATTTCTTCAGACCTTGGCTTAAGATATAAATGCATAGATGGGAAACATTGACTATTGCAGTGTATCAGATGGATATGGATAACTTAATGGAATTGGAAAACAGCAGATGCAATTTATTGTATGATTCAGTATCACACAGAGGATGGTACGTGTATAGAATGAGCTGCCTGATGAAGTGGTGGAGGCTGGTACAATTGCAACATTTAAGAGGCATTTGGATGGGTATATGAATAGGAAGGGTTTGGAGGGATATGGGCTGGGTGCTGGCAGGTGGAACTAGATTGGGTTGGGATATCTGGTCGGCATGGACGGGTTGGACCGAAGAGGACCTGGAGTACACATTCAATGGAAAGATACTGCAGGAGGTGGATGAACCATAAGATGATGGTATAAGAATGGAGGTATATCAAGCCATAATGTCCAACACTATTTAATGTTTTGTGAATTTGGGGGGGGGGTCCCTTAGAAACTTATAAAATTGTAACAGGGAAAATGCGGGCAAGGTGTTCCCCATGACCCAGAAGTCGAGAACCAGGGGTCACAATCTTAGGATACATGGGTGTTTTATCTAGGACTGAGATGAGATGTTTCTTCACCCAGAGGGTGGGGAGTCTGTGGAATTCTCTGCCAAATAAAGTGGTTGAGGCCAAAACATTGAATGTTGCAAGAAATGATATAGAGGTGCGGTGATGGAAAAGGTCAAAAATCAAACAACACCAGGTTATAGACCAATGGGCTTGTTTGAAAACATTAGCTTTCAGAGCGTTACTTCTTCATCAGGTGCTAGCAATGATGAATTGGGTGTTCAGCCATGATCGCACAATAGTGGAGCAGGCTTGAAGAGGCAAATGGCCCACTCCAATTCCTTTTTTCTATATTTCAATGTAACCAGCAAGTGGGTTCCCCCTGTCAGCCCATTCCCAGTGCTGAATGTGGCTATGTTTTGCTGCCAGTGGGATTGGGTTGTATGGTCTCCTCTATTAATATCCATTTGCACCCTTCACCTTGCCCACTCTGGGAATCTGCATTCAATTTCGTCCAAAGTGTATGAATAAAAGTTAATACATTTATAAAAGGCAGCAGGTATAGTATTGTCAGCCCCACTAGAGAAAGCCACATAGAATGTGCAACTTGAATGATATTCGAGTGGAGAAACTTATGGCTACAAAAGGAGACTGAAACTATTTTTAGTAAAATAGTGAAGGCTAAGAGAGATTTAATAGAGGCTATTTAAAACAGTTATGGATTTGATGGTGTGTATGAGAGAAATCTTTCTTTCGGTGACAGTTGGTCGTCATTAAAAATATGGGGAGAAATTACTCAACAAAGTTAAAAATCACACAACACCAGGTTATAGTCCAATAGGTTTATTTGGAAGCACTAGCTTTCGGAACACCGTTCCTTCACCAGGTGGTATATTACTCAAAAAAAGTTATTTAAAATGTAAAGATTGTTCACAAGAAGTAATTAGAACTGAGATTGTTGCACCTTTTCGGAAAAAAATGGGTAAATAGAAGGCAATAGTCAAGGGGAAATTGTAGAGTGCAGACATGTTGAGCCAAGTGCCTTCCATCTTCTTACAAAGTAACATGGTTCTCAAGCAAGTAAGCAATAGCAACAAAACATTCCTCTTTAAATATGATTGCACTAAAATTCAACATGAAATTGGACCTGGCCTAAGCATCCCTTACAAGAATTTTAAATGACATTTTGTCAAACACATCAGTTCTCAACTGACTTATTGATGAGTTAAGTAGAAACCTGGTCAGCTGGGTTAATGATGTAAGACAAATCCTTTGAAGTTCAAACAGCAACAGAGGAAATCAAGCTTGAAAGAATAAATAAAGCTGCCAATTGTACTGACTCTTAAGATCACAGACTTCTGCAGTGTAAATAACCATTACTCCTAATCCATTTATCATCTTGCTACAAAACCTATTTGTCTTAACTGCTTATCTGAACAAAAACAAACAGACAAAAACAAAGATTAATGTAAGCAGACAAACCTTGTGACTCCTCTAACATAATGGATGCTAAACTTGATGGTAACTGTTTTTCCCTTAAAAAAAGGTGCCTGCATTAAATGCCACAAAGTCAAAAGTCACATGACACCAGGTTATAGTCCAACAGGTTTGTTTAAAATCACAAGCTTTCAGAGCACTGCTCCTGTGTCACCTGAGAAAGGCCTGATGTGCAGGTGCAGTGTTGGACTGGGATGGCAAGGTAAACCTGATAAAGGAGGGGCACTCTGAAAGGTTGTGATATTAAATAGATCTGCTGGATTATAACCTGGTGTCGTGTGACTTCTGACTCTGTCCACCCGAGTCTAATACCGACATCTGTACATGATGGCTATTGTATAGCACATTTCATGCTGTCAAAGTGTTCCAACTGTCACAAAAATGGATGGCATCTATGATGCAGGCAAACATGCTAACAAGTGTTCATGCAGTCATATTCCTCAAACCCCAATGATTAAATTACCACCTAATTTGTTTTGTGGTTTTAGCCGAGGAATTCACGTTGGCCAGAATGTCAGGAGAACTCCTTTACTTCTCTTCCATTAATGTTTTTACAATGCTTTGATCAAGGAGCTGAGGGACACCTTTGGCTAGAACAAAAAAGTGTACACATATATGGACGTCAGCATGTGTGTGCGCACACCTGCAAATGCACATGAATATGTACAGACAAACCCACACAGATATATATCCCTACACTTGGGCCGAGGGCTGGAAAATGGGAGGAGAACAGTTTGCTGGTTGTTTTTAACTGGCGTGAACAAAATAAGCTGATGGGCTTTTTTCTGTGCTGCAGATCACTATGACTTGCACTAATACACACAAGCTCATTACATAGACACACACAAACAATCTATCAACTTTTTTTTGTAATTTAAGGATGCAAACATAATCATTTTAGTATGCAATTTATTCATGTCAGATCAAAGCTGGTTACTTCACATGTTTAAATTATGACATTCATTAATTGTAAAAACAGTTATGAGTTAACAGGTGTGCAGATGGTATATTACTGGAGAACACAATGTGTAAAATAGTGTTGAATGTATTTGTGTAACTTCTAAAGTGGAATATTATACCAAATATTTATCGGTTCAATTTTAATCCACTCACATCTCTTTGATGTAGAATTAAAATCAGCCGAGTGTCTTTGTCCAAATTTTTAAACAATTAGTAGAAACATTGGAGCCTTGCACAATAAAAATCCCATTTTTCAGGAGAGTTCAGTTTAAGCAGTTGTTTTATTTCTGATATTGCACCTTTACATTTGCTACAGGGAGGCAGCATCTGCCTTTTCTCTTTGTGAATTTCTGTATTTCAATCTTAAATCAAATTATTTCTTAATTGATTTCACCAGCATTCAAAAATTACCAATAGAGCTTTTTGAGAACAAAGTATATATGGAAAAATAGATAATAAACAGAGGAAAATGTAAAAGATTATTTTCACTTTCGGTACTGTCGTGGACATGTAGTAGGTATTCCCAAGAACACTAGCTAATACAGTGGGGAAGAAAGTACACTTAATGGTTGCTAGTCTGTGCTGCTGAGATGTAGCATACTGAAAATGATCATTGACTGTATAAGCTTAATTCTGGGCCCATTTTGTTGCTGTATTGAAATATAGTCAGGACTATATGCAATATTATTTATGGATTGCTGAAAAACATATTTTGTTGAAGATTTTCATGTTCTCTTCAGGGCAATTTACAAGAAATACTGAAGTAAAGGGAAATGAAATTTATACTCTGAGAGGAGAGTGGTGATTTTTTTGCAAATGGGCTCCAAATGATAGAGATGTAATGCTCTAGTTGTGCATTTCCAAATGAGTAATATTATTTTTGTTTTCACATGTTTTTAAGGATGCAAAGTTTGTGGAGGAACGTCGTAAACAACTCCAGGAGTATCTACGGAGCATAATGAACAAAATTATACAAACACTTCCAGAGTTTACATGCAATCCTAAAAAAGAGACCCTTTTGCAGCTGCTGCCATTTTGTGTGTAAGTATGTATTTTTGTTTTAACAGAACACATACGTGCCTTATTTTCAGAATATGCAATGAATCTGTGTTTCTTTGGAATACATATTCCATTTTCACCAGTTCCCTCTATGTTTCTATTTCATTCATGGAATGGTGTGATTTTTATTCCTTTAATGTTTATTCACGTGATTTGTATCTTTCTGCCAGTTTTATGAAACCAATTAAAGGAGTTCAGCCACATTGCTAATTTGGATTTCACTGTAGTCCCAAAGGACCCTAGGGCTGCTCTCTCATTAGCGAGAGAATGGTGGTTTAACCTGACGGTCACCACATCTCAGGAGGGGGACCAGGTTGAGAAAGCAGGGGTTTCATGGTCACTATGAGCATTGAGCCTATGCTGATGGCATTACTCTGCATCGCAAACCAGCCATCCAGCCAACTGAGCTCACCTGCTATACAAAGTACATGTCTTTTCCTATTTTCCTCACCTGCATTGGATGTTTGTACATAAATCTCAAAAATGAAGAATTTTTTTGCTAGTAGTATCTGTTCTTATGGTTGTCCCAGTTTGCTAAATGAATTGTACAAGTTATTTTAAAGTAATAAATAACATTTGAAATACTTGACAACTGTGCTAAACTGGTGATGGTAATGAATGCTTAAACTTTTTTTAGAGAAATTCAAGGCTTAAGAGGTGACTAAAGCATAAGGTGGAAATAAATCTGCTGAAACATTCCTTATCATCTTTAATAAATAATAAATGGGTTGAGGAATTATGTTTTAGCAATGAAGTCATGTCCACAGTCTCAACCTTTCAGGTTAAGTGCTGCACTCTTAGCCCAACTGAGGTTGTATTTCTGCTATAAAATCCAATATTTGACTGTTTCAATGGAAGCAGTTCATCCATAATTTTGTTTACACTGGCATGTCAACAAATAATCGTTGTACAGGTAGCCCCCACTATCCATAAGTAGAGCGTTCCCAGGAAACCTTTTGTAAACTGGAAATGGCATAAAGCGAAGGTGCATGATTTATATGGGAAAGAGTATTGCCGTTTTTGTAAAAGTGAAAATTCTCTTTGGATTTGCAAAAATAGGTACTAATGTGGGTTTCTTGTAAAAGCTAAATTACGAAAGCGAATGTTCGAAAAGCGGGGGACATCTATATGTGAATTGCCAATATTTAAAAATCTGCATGTATGCTTGATTCATGTGTTGTATTTTACATTGCAATCATTTAAACTACCAAGCTCTTATGAAAATATTTTTCTCATTTTATTTTGTTCTTGTTACTGAAATACATTATTGGTTCACAAAACTAATTGACACTTTATATTGAGACCTAGTATTTTTTAGTAATATTGATTGATCATTCCGTAATTGTGCAGCATGATTTACTGGAGTTGAGTCCTTTATTATTCAAATTATTTTATTTAACTTCTTTGAATGGTTTTAACTAAATTGAATGGTTATTTGGAGGGTTCACATTTAATAGAATGCTGCTTATTGGTTTGATTTTGGCTTTGCATTGGTTGTTTAGTGTAAATCATACATATACCCTACCTTCATTGTGTAAAGATTCATATTCACAATACGTCAAAAGTTCAACCAGTGCAATCATATAAACCATACTCTAGTGCAGACAAGAATTTTTACCATAGTAACTTCAAAACAATTCACTGAAGTATGTAATGAGGAGCCCTGAAAAGTCTTATTATTTAAATATTGTGCTGACTGCAGTTGAAAAAATGGGTTTGGTTTATTGTTAGGAAACAGTTATTAGTGAAAACCAAACTTACAGCTGTGATATTTATCATAACAAAGGCTACGGGCAAGATTTGCACTGCTAAAAAGAAATGTCTGGACTTATCAGTGTTAGGTTGGCTCAGTCCTAGTATTGTGTTTATCTTATGGTCAGAAGGTCATGGAATTGAGCCCCATTTGAGGAAGTGAATGCTTAATCCAGCAGGGAGCTGACAGATTGCTGCATTGTTGGAGTTACCTGTCTTTCGAATAAAACGTGATGTTCTGCCTGTGGGCAAGATAGATTCCATGGCAGTATTTGTCCAGCAGCCAAGATCACCAAAATAAATTAACCAGTCTTTACCTTGAGTGACTTTCCATAATAGTTGGTTGTCACATTTGACTTCATTGCAAAACAAGTTCTTCTTTAAAAACATACTTGTGGACTTCAGGAGAATATAAAGGCATAATGTATATTTGGTATCTTTCTTCTTCCTTTATTAGAGAGAGCTTTAGATTCTCGTATGCTTCAGAAGTATAAAATCACAGGACTGCACAATTTTCAGTCTTTTCGAAGGAGCCTTTTGTAATCCAAAATGAATCCTGGTCCTTTAGTAATGCACATTGAAAGCTACTGATTATTTATGAAATTTTGTCTAACTTTCTTCAGTTCCTTCTGCAAAATAGACATTTATAACTTGCAATGCAAATTCCATAAAATGAATGGGAGCTTAAATGTTCTCAGAGTCTGTTCCATCTCAAGGTTGTTGTGGATACCCCATCACCATCCCCACTCTCATCCCTCCTCAATATCGTGACCTCTTGAAATTCTACTTTGTATGACATGAATTTCTTTCATCTAGCTCTCCGGTCTCTTTTCGTTCTTTCATGGCATGTGGATTATTATGATGAAATAATAATAACATAACATTCATCTTTCTGAATAAACAGAGTTCCTGCTTTTAAAAAATCAATTATGAGGATTACTCGGTCAGAATGTATTGCCCATTCCTAATCGTGTAGAGCACAACTAAGAGTCAACCCACATTTGTCCGGAGTTCCATATAGGTCAGGTGAGGCAAATGATGTAAACTTTTGATTCCAGGTTTTTCTATTAATTGAATTTAACATTACATTATTTGCCATAGTAGAACTTAAACCCATGTCGGAGAAAGTGAGGACTGCAGATGCTGGAGATCAGAGCTGAAAATGTGTTGCTGGAAAAGCGCAGCAGGTCAGGCAGCATCCAAGGAGCTGGAGAATCGACATTTCGGACATAAGCCTTTCTTCAGGAATGAGGAGGGTGTACCAAGCAGGCTACGATAAAAAGTAGGAAGGAGGGACTTGGGGGAGGGCATTGGGAATGCGATAGGTGGAAGGAGGTTAAGGTGAGGGTGATAGGCCAGAGAGGGGGTGGGGGCGGAGAGGTCGGGAAGAAGATTGCAGGTCAAGAAGGCGGTGCTGAGTCCGAGGGTTGGTACTGAGATAAGGTGGTGGGAGGGGAAATGAGAAAGCTGGAGAAATCTGCATTCGTCCCATGTGGTTGGAGGGTTCCTAGGCGGAAGATGAGGCGCTCTTCCTCCAAGCGTCGTGTTGCCATGGTCTGGCGATGGAGGAGGCCAAGGACCTGCATGTCCTTGGCAGAGTGGGAGGGGGAGTTAAAGTGTTCAGCCACGGGGCGGTTGGGTTGGTTGGTGCGGGTGTCCCAGAGGTGTTCTCTGAAACGTTCCGAAAGTAGGCGGCCTATCTCCCCAATGTAGAAGAGGCCACATGGGTGCAGCGGATGCAGTAAATGATGTGTGTGGAGGTGCAGGTGAATTTGTGACGGATATGGAAGGATCCCTTGGGGCCTTGGAGGGAAGTGAGGGGGGAGGTGTGGGCGCAAGTTTTGCATTTCTTGCGGTACCCCTGACCGACTCCCACGGCTACCTAGATTACACCTCCTCCCACCCTGCCCCCTGTAAAAACGCCATCCCATATTCCCAATTCCTTCGCCTCCACCGCATCTGCTCCCAGGAGGACCAATTCCAATACCAAACAACCCAGACGGCCTCCTTCTTCAAAGACTGCAGTTTCCCCTCAGACGTGGTTGACGATGCTCTCCACCGCATCTCCTCCACTTCCTGCTCCTCCGCCCTTGAATCCAATCGCCACCAGGACAGAACCCAACTGGTCTCACCTACCACCCCACCAATTTCCAGATACATAGTATCATTCTTCGTCATTTCCGCCACCTCCAAACAGACCCCACCACCAAGGATATATTTCCCTCCCCTCCCATATCAGCGTTCCGGAAAGACCACTCCCTGCGCGACTCCCTCGTCAGGTCCACACCCCCCACCAAACCAACCTCCACTCCGGGCACCTTCCCCTGCAACGCAAGAAATGCAAAACTTGTGCCCACACCTCCCCCCTTACTTCCCTCCAAGGCCCCAAGGGATCCTTCCATATCCGTCACAAATTCACCTGCACCTCCACACACATCATTTACTGCATTCGCTGCACCCATGTGGCCTCCTCTACATTGGGGAGACAGGCCGCCTACTTGCGGAACGTTTCAGAGAACACCTCTGGGACACCCACACCAACCAACCCAACCACCCCGTGGCTGAACACTTTAACTCCCCCTCCCACTCTGCCAAGGACATGCAAGTCCTTGGCCTCCTCCATCGCCAGACCATGGCAACACGCGCCTGGAGTATGAGCTAGGAAGCCTCCAACCACATGGGATGAATGCAGATTTCTCCAGCTTTCTCATTTCCCCTCCCACCACCTTATCTCAGTCCCAACCCTCGGACTCAGCACCGCCTTCTTGACCTGCAATCTTCTTCCCGACCTCTCCGCCCCCACCCCCTCTCTGGCCTATCACCCTCACCTTAACCTCCTTCCACCTATCACATTCCCAACGCCCCTCCCCCAAGTCCCTCCTCCTTACCTTTTATCTTATCCTGCTTGGCACACCCTCCTCATTCCTGAAGAAAGGCTTATGCCCGAAATGTCGATTCTCCAGCTCCTTGGATGCTGCCTGACCTGCTGCGCTTTTCCAGCAACACATTTTTCAGCTTAAACCCATGTCCCCAGCTGGGTTTCTGGATAACTAGTTCAGTGACATTGTCACTATGTCACTGCCTCCCCTAATAATATCAGGTTGTTTTCTGAATATACTTCTCAATACCCTTCTCAATGATATTCTGTAAGAGTGTTCCTCATTAACGATTTTATTTTAAAAGCAAGAACCCTGTTTTTTCAGAAAGATCTCTGTTTATCTCAAGAGTTTTGGAATGTAAAAGCAGCAAAGTGCTACTGAGACTTTATAAAGCTCTGGTTAGGCCCCATTTAGAATACTGTGTCCAATTTTGAGCCCCGCACCTCAGGAAGGACATACTGGCACCGGAGCGTGTCCAGCGGAGATTCATACAGATGATCTCTGGAATGGTAGCCCTAACATACAATGATCGGCTGAGGATCCTGGGATTGTATCCATTAGAGTTTAGAAGGTTGAGGGCAGATCTAATGGAAACTTACAAGATAATGCATGGCTTAGAATGGGTGGACGCTGGGAAATTGTTTCCATCAGGCGGGCTACTAGAACTGGTGGGAACAACCTTAGAATTATATTACTGGGAATATATTACAGGGAACAAAGAAATGGCAGAAGAATTGAATTGGTACTTCAGATCTGTGTTCACTGGGGAAGACACAAGCAATCTCCCTGAGGTAACAGTGGCTGAAGGACCTGAACTGAAGGGAATTTATATTTGCCAGGAATTGGTGTTGGAGAGACTGTTAGGTCTGAAGGCTGATAAGTCCCCGCGGCCTGATGGTCTACATCCCAGGGTACTGAAGGAGGTGGCTCGAGAAATTGTGAATGCGTTGGTGATTAATTTCCAGAGTTCGATAGATTCGAGTCAGTTCTTGCGGATTGGAGGGTGGCTAATGTTGTACCACTTTTTAAGAAAGGTGGGCGTGAGAAAGCAGGAAATTATAGACCAGTTAGTCTGACCTCGGTGGTGGGAAAGATGCTGGAGTCTATTATAAAGGATGAAATTATCTGGATAGTAGTAACAGGATTTATGAAGGGGAAATCATGCTTGACTAATCTTCTGGAATCTTTTGAGGATGTAATTCTGAAGATGGATGAGGGAGATTCAGTAGATGTAGTGTACCTGGACTTTCAGAAAGCTTTTGATAAAGTCCCACACAGGAGGTTAGTGAGTAAAATTAGGGCGCATGGTATTGGGGGCAAAGTACTGATTTGGATTGAAAGTTGGTTGGCTGATAGGAAACAAAGGTTAGTGATAAACGGCTCCATTTCGGAATGGCAGGCAGTGACCAGTGGGGTACCGCAGGGATCTGTGCTGGGA